>NW_020955656.1:302814-330491 GCF_003031625.1 Empidonax traillii | reverse complement strand
GCAGCTGGCAAAGGCAGAAAATGTTTAGCAAAAATACAGAACTGCAGAATCGTTATTCCTAGTAAATGCTAGGAGAGTTTCGAAGTTCCTACATACCATAAATAAATAACAACTATGAATCAGGAAGCTTAAATTAGCATTAAGTACATCCATGGGCTGAGGGCTGGAACCTCACTACCTTCTGCTTATTAGGTTGGTTGTGACTTTTATTCTGCTTGTTAATTTCATTTCATTTTGCATAAAATTATAATTTAAAAACTACAGCAATCACAGCTTATTATTGTTTAAAATATTAAATGGTAGTTATTTGATCCAAACACAAATTTTATTTACTAGAGATTAATTATTTGTGACTGTTTTCCATTCACTTTAAAGAAACATTTTACTTTAGACTAAACTGCATAGGAGACAGTCTAACTTGAGATGATGCTACTTACACAGATTTGTACAAGATTACTTACAAGATAGAACACTGATGAAAATATTTCTTTTCTGGTCACAATTGTTCTAAATAAAATAAGATTTTTCACTGTTATTTTTCTATATTTTCTGTTTATAGACCTTTTTTTTTAAACTTAATTTCTTATTTCTGTGCCATTCTAGATCTTGATTGAGGTTGTGAACTCTCTACTCCTGGAGGTGTTCAAGGCCAGGCTGCATGGGACTCAGAAACTTGGTAGTGGAAGGTGTCCCTGCCCATGGCAAGGAGATTAGAACCAGATGATCTTTAAGGTCTCTTCCAACCCAAACAATTCTACGATTTTATGATTCTATGACCTTATTTGTCTTCTCAGAGAGATAACCTACTACACTGTAATTTTAGAAGAGTTCTCTAGGAAATTAGATAATCTTACTACATACTATACTGGGATTGACTGGGAAAGAATTAATTTTCTTCATAGCAGCTCTGCATTGGGTATTTGTGCTCTCATTGATACATGGTTTTAGTGGGGAGAAGGCAGAGGAATTTGTACATGTACTGCAAATGAAGGGACTTGATTGAACAGTCATTTGGGGTTATGCGCATGTAAATAAAGATGAAAAGCATTCATCAAATACCCATGGAAGCTAAATTGTTGCTTAATGTATTTTCAGTTCACTGCAGGATCAGCTAGGCCAATGGAAACTCTGTTAAAGGTATAAAATGTTCAGCTTCATCATTTCCATGAATTTCAGGGATCAAAAGAATGGTGACGCTATAGTAAGATAGTTCTTAAAGTCTCCTTTGTAACAATTGGAGAGAATTTGGAAATCTGAAAGGATAATTCACAGCATCACAGAATATTCTGAATCTGAAGGGACCCACAAGGATCATCAAGTCCAACTCTTACAGGAATGGCCAATACAGGGATCAAACCCACAATGCATCATTAGTACCACATTCTAATCAACTGAGCTAATATCAGGGTTCTTTTCATTCAGTTCAAAAATATAATGATTAGAGGTGACACAAACTCCCCTAGTAGAGTTTCTCTTTCATGAGTAATTTAGACTAGATGTCAGAAGGCTTACATTAGTGAAAATAAATCCCATCCAAAGTCAGCTCTTCAGTTTCAGAAAATACAAATTTGGGTTTTCAGTAGCTCAACACAGGGATGCAGGAAGTGAAATGTCAGACTTAGTCTTCAAATTTAGAGAGTAAAAATTTAAAATTTATAGAAATTAGGCTGTACATTTTACTGGAGGTTGGTCCTAGTCATGACTGTAATCATGAACTCATTATAAAATTCCTACTCCCTTCATCCGCTCAGGTTAAAAACAGCCAGACATGTCAAGTGGAGTTGTCCAATAGCTCAAATGGGAGCGTTAGGACATTTAAAGGTAAGCTCTTGTGTGAATGCTTTGCTGGATCATGGTCAAAACATTCTACAGGTTCCCTGATGGCTTCTTTATCCTTGTCCCAGACTTGCTGAATGGACTATTAGGTTTGGGTAAAAAAAGGTCACATTTAATTTCTCTACATCAAAAAGAAATGCTGCATCTAATATTATTTTGCTCGAAGTAGATATGTAGACTTCTTACTGTCCACTGTCTCTTTTTAGCCTTCATTTACAATGGTATGAAAAGATATTTTCTATTTCTTAAGAGATAAAGAGACATAGTAATAAAATATGTTATGAACCAGATATAACAGCCTTTCAAATCAGTGAGAGTTTCTCTAATGACTTCAATAGGTTTTGAATTAGATTCTAAAATATTAAATTTAGTGAATACCGATTAAAGAGTTCTCTCATCAATAGCAAAAAGATTTGAATGTTGATAATATATTAATTCTACTTAAAACAATGGCACAATAACTGTTTACTAATCTAAAATGAATTCTTCTTAGTCTCTGTGATATAAACAATTCCAATAATCAGCATGTATGTATACAGATATACAAAATGCACAAATGTATGAAGTAACTAAAAATGAAATTATAATTTAACAGATATAATGCGATGTAAGTATTAATAGCCTCACTAAAAAGTCTGATGAATACGAAAGGTCTCACATTGTAATTATTCTTGGAAAGGAAATATTATTAATCAGTTGAGCAACTGATGATACAGAAAATTATAAATAATGGAAACACTGAACAAATTAATTCTAGATTAGGACATAATAGTTTGTATTTAATAACAGGAAGATCATTTTTAGTAGAATCATAGAACGATTTGGGTTAGAAGGGACCATTCTACTGAAGATTGTTCTAATTATTAGACTTCTTTTCTCTTCCATAATCCTCAATTTTTAAAAAAGAAGCAATCTTTCTCTAAATGAAGCTAGATGCTGGCCAGCAACATCCTACAAACACCACATCATCTGAATACTAATGAAAAGTCCCCTTTCAAAAAGTTTTGGGGCTGTGAAAGACTAATGGGAGTCTTTTCAAAATGTAGAGTAATACAAAATATAATTGCTTGCGCAATTTTAGGCAATCGAGTTTGTGGTATTTATATTGATTTGTTATGTATAATTAGTGATTATTATAATGGTTAAGCTAATTTTGGAGACACTTTTTTTTTTATGAGTCCAATCTACTTCTCATATGTAGAAACATAACTGCTTGAAAAGAAATCTAAGGAGACTAGGCTGCTATTATTTACCATGTTTGGTAAAGAAAATTCATCGTTGTCATATCATACAGAATATGCCAGTATATTCTATGTATGGCATTTTTAGTAGGTATCATTAATATTTGTATCACCACCATCATCTTTCCATGTCCTTTAGTAACACACTAAATATGGCACATATGAAACATATTTTGCATTTAAACTCCAGAAAACAGCATAAAATACAAGTCTGTCTTTGCTTTCAATTAGCGTCATTATTTCTGTTTAGTTGTCACTTCCTTAAAAAGACAAAGCGAAACAATTACTTGTATTAATCATGGCAAGAAATGCTAAGACATCCCATAGGGGAAGCATTTTTTTCCTTATTGGCTTTTTGTACAAGCTGTATTGGCAAAGTCGTTTCACAAGTTTAATGGATGACTCCAGCTTGTAAAATGCATTGGTCAAGGTAGGTCATATAGTGTAGTATTACAGAAATGGAACAGACAGGTTCAGTAACTAGAGTAGTTAAATAATAATGACAAAAAGGTTGCATGTTTACCCTTGCTTTTTATGCCCTCAATAAATATTTTTTGTGTCATAGGAAATGTAATGCTATAATGCAGTCAAAAGATCAGGCTTTAATTACTGCAGTACCTTCTGGTCAAAAGTTCCATTACATTGTAATTTGTAAAACCTGTCATCAAAACCTTAATGTACCTGATGAAGACTGAAGCTGTGTCATCATAGAGGGTGGAATAATTTCTGTCTAAAAACAAGACGTGAAGTGTCTGTAGAGGTAGCAGTAAAGGAACTGGGAAAAACCCCTTCATTTTAAAATAAAAAGCATTCATAGTGGAAGCTGTCTGTTAACAACCAGCTATTAGAACTGAATCCAGTGGTCTGCTTTTATCTCAAGGTTTGAGTTTTCTAGTGTTGTAATGTGCTTATGAATGCAAATTCACTATCATAAAAAAAAAAAAAAAACAAACAACCAAAAACAAAAAACAACCAAAACCAAACAATTGAAATTCACAAAACCTCATGTAAAGGCAGGAGTTTAACAATAAGAGGTACTTTGAGGTCTAACACCTTTTTTTTTTTTTTGAGCTTGAATTAGCTGTTTACACTTTCTGTTTTGAATTAGGATTTGGTTGTTCACCAATGACAGGGGCATTGAGTGCCCACTAATCTTGAATACTTTGCTGTCTCATCTGAGGGTTTAAGCTTTAATCTGTCATTGATTTAAAGTCCACTGATATCTTTGAATATTTCTACATAGGCAGGGGGCAGAGATATATATGGTTGTTCTTACCCATGCACTAATCTGCTAAAAACAAGCCAGTTCACTAGCATTCTCACAGTATCACAGTGAAGTTAATGAAGTCTTTAAAGAGGTATTAGTCTATTATTTGGGTCTGCACTAGTGCACTACATATCTTTCCAACCTATCCCAGATTTTCTTCAGTAAATTCACAGTGCATACAGTGCCTTGTGTTTGTCCTTTCTTTACCCATGTAAACAAATGCTCTCTAACACTGCTCTTCATAGCCCTGCTCTGCTCTACAATCCTATCTTCTGCCCTGGCTTCTCAGAAGGACAGAGATGCTCTGGAGGGGTAATGCAGCAACACAGGTGTGCCTGGTGACAACTGGGAGCATCACACAGTAAAGAAATGGGAGTAGGGTGCCGGAACTAGCTGCTGCCAATGATCAAAGTGCTTGAGGAATACTACTTTGAGGTAAGAGCTTTTCCCCTTGCCATTCCTGAGCAGTGTAAATACCCTTAGCAAAGCAAGAGTCTTTCATGCAACCCAACAGAAAATATGAACATCCAAAAAAATTTTTTTCAGTGCTTAGAGTAATACATTTTAAGCACTAGGCAGAAAAACACACCAAACACTTCAGAAAATGTTCATTATGCTGTAGGTTAAGTAATCACATTGACAATTAATGAAATAAAACTCTGTAGTTTATGGGAAAGAAAACTGTGCTTGTGATAAAAAGGGATGAAAAGAATAACAACACATTAAGATGCCCTTTCAATTCAGAAGTTACTTCACAACGAAGTGAAAGGACTCTGCCAACAAGGCTTTCAAAGTTAAATAAATCTACTTATGTTTGCTGTTCTAATTTAGTAGGTCAGTATTTCAAGAAACCCTGGAGATAAGCAAGCTGGCAGGAACATGAAGGAAGCAGTTGGGAGGAGGAGACTGAGAGAAGGGCTTGGACCTGAATTACTCTTGGCATTTACAGGTTGTGAGTAATGTTAATAAAAATTACAACTGCAACAATGATGACTCTCTGTTATAATACATACTGTCAGGAGCAGCCTCTTCAGTGACCTCTGGTAATATGATTCTGCTGGTGAATGCTTGTGAATTTGCTGAGGAAGCAAGTTAAAGCTGCAGAAATGGCAAGCCATCCCTCATTCCCCAAACAGGAATCTGGCACTGAACAGAAAATTCAAAAACTACAACATACATTGTGCAACAATAAATAAGAAAATAAAAAACTTTTCCTTTATGAGAGGAACACTTCTATTCTGTGGAAGATAAGGGTCATGATAACACATAACCACAGAGTCTTTGTCTAACAGATCGATGACTATTATTTTGGTTGTGTGAAAATGTCTTTTGTCCACAGGAAAACTGCTGAATGAACAAAACAATTGCAAAAAACATTGCCTTTTACATGCTGGAAGCAAAAGCAGTAATTTATTGCTCATAGCTTTTGTTATACCTTCTTCAGCAATAGTACTCTATATTTCATTTTCAGCCCACTTTTAAAAGTATAAATGCAGCTATTATCTACAAGCATTTGTTAGAGAAATATAACATCTAATTACAACAGCAAAAAGATGCTATATTTATGGTTCTTCTGGAGTAGGGTTTTATAATTTCAATAACACTTTGAAAAGAAAAAAGACAGCTGCTTACCTTAGCCACTAATCCTGAAGAAAACGTTTTTCATCATAGTAATACACAGTAAAAAGTAACTAATCATTAACACTACGCCAGTCTAGTTGCTAGATCTGTAACTACCACTTTCCTGGGGTTTCTGCCTACTAGAAGCTGTATTCATCATTTCATTTGTTCCTGAAGTACAGCAAAATAGTTGAAGAAGCTGTGTTTATGTGTAAAATAGAGTCAGCTCCCTGTTGTGAACAGGCTGGTTCCTACCTATTACAGTAAAAAAAAATAGATAAGCATTGTTTTAAAACTTATTTTTATATTTACATTTTTTTACTGCTTCTTTTCCTTTCTCTCTCCTCTCCACAAAAATCTTGAGAAAAGTATTTTTAGCTCTACGTGAATATGGGAAGTAATGTATGGGCATAACAAGAGCCATGGTTTAACCATTATTTGTATCCCATCTACTTCTTTCACATAGAATTTGTCTCTCTTCATTGCATTGAAACTATTCACACAGATTTTGCACTTAGAACTAAAGAAGACATCCAAATTATTTTTTCCATTACTTCTCTTGGCAAATTTCAATGGTCTTGTCTTGAATTTTACCTAATATTTAAAACCAAATTTTTAAAAAAATGTCACGTTAAGTTAAAAAATTGCTGTGCATTAAACAGAATATCTGAAGTCCTTAAAAGTTTCCATTAGGTTTTGAAATCAGGAGCCTTTCTCATGTATAATGTGAAACAATAAATTAGCAAAACCCACCATCTAGTGACATTTGTCACATCTCTAATTTCCTAAAGTAACAGATAATGTTATCACAACCTCTTCCAAATTTTGTCTCTTCTTACTTTGTTGACAAACCCAACAACATTGTTTTCATGTTTATATTAGGAATTTAAAAAACTTGACTTGAATGTGCAGAAGAAACTCAACAAAGGTCATGGAACCTTTTGAAATAGTCTTTGGACATTTAACACAATCAAATTTTTCAGGTGTCTGTTCCAAACTCTCCTGTTATGACTTTAAAATGTTATAGTTCTTTGCTCCTGGTGATAAATAATGTGACTACTACAGCTGAAAACTAGATCACATAATTAATTGCAAAGCATGGATCTTCAGATGTATGGAGAGAAATGCCAGTGAAAAAAACACATTGCTCAGGCATAGTACTTAGAATTGTTTCAATTACTTTTATTTTGCTGAAGAGTAAGAGCTTTCAGCTTTCTCCTGGAAGTGTCTTTATTACCATTAGCATTATCAGTCAAACCTATTACTTCAATGTCTAAGGACCCCTCCCCCCAAAAAAAGTTGACTCATTCAACTAGAGAAGGTACTGTTAGAGCCCAAACTTTTATGTGTTCTCTCTAATCTAAATAAGTAAGGTATTTGTCAGGAGTACAAACAGAACAGAATGATGAGTCACCTCACAACACTTGAGAGTTTGAAGTTGGTACTCTTTGGAAAAAAATAATCCCCATGAATTCTGGGAGAAGCTAAACAGTAATGTGAAGGGAAACAGTGAGAAGTTGATAAAGCAGAGATGAAAACTGGCATAAGTTTAGAATCTCCGTTGACAGGGGGGAAAGTGCCAGCAAAGCCTCAGTTCTGGACATGAGGAGAGCAGACTTTGGGCTGCTCGGGGAACTAGTAAGTAAGGTCACCTGAGAAAATGTTTTTGTAGCTGCTGGGGTCCATTAGTGCTGGTATAGAAATCAATTCAGAATTGCAGAAGTTTTAAAATTGTAAATATTTTATATGTACATTTCTTATAAGTCTATTATCATTGGCTTCCAAGTCAAATTGCTTCCATTCTTTCATATGTTAGAGCTAATGGACTAAAAGAACACTCAGAACACAGAGAGACTTCTTCAGAGATTTCATTGCTTTCTTGATAATTCATTGGAATTATTAGGAAGGGGAGCCTATTAGAATAATTTTTATATTGCTTTTGAAAAAAAAAGGATAATAACTACTAAGATTATTTCCCTAGTCTGATTCTGGCTAATATTACTATAACTATGCACTTATTACACCAGGGTAGATATATATGCAAAGTGGAATGCAGCAATATATTTGTAGATAATGCACAGATATTACACATACATGCAGATATTATACATACATATGTACATGCTTTCAGTGTTTGTGGATTTGAAAGTTCAGTTCTTTGCACTGATATTGAGAACTCCCTTCTATTTCCTGCAATGAGACCTGCAGCTCCCATACTTGCAATGCAAAACCAGAGCAGTCCTTTCTGTGGCCTGACTACAGAGAGCTGGTCACATATCCTCTAATGTCTGGTTCCACTCATCCACCACTATTTTGATAATAGTCCATATTGAGTCCACACTGAAGTGGATTCATTCTCAGAGAGTTTCCCTACTGTTGGGGAGAGCTAGTCTCCTGACAAGGTTTCTGGCTTTACAAAGTCTCAATTAAAGGCCATAACTCCTACCTGCGAGTTTGAGCTGTGGTCTTTCAGCCCTCACTTTATCTCCATTGATTGGTACCAGGTAATGGGCGCTCCAGGGTGAGATTCTTCACAACATAGTCACACAGCCTGCTTTGGCTGAAAGAAAAAGACAATTAGAGCCCTAGAAGACTACAGTGACTGTGCGTACACATGCACACATACAATACCATCTCAAGAGATAATGGAAATCAGTGTACTTGTTCCCATGTGACAAATGCACAATTGCCTCAGCTTTTGAAAAAACTTTAATGAATTAAAAAATGTCACAGTATTTTTCAGATGTGCTAGGCACACAGGAAATGTTTCTCAGAGTTAAAATTCTATTAAGTAGCTGAGGAATAAGTACCTTGCATTTTGACTGGGACTTAAACCACCATCTATATTTGAGTAAGTTGCCTTAGACTGTCTTTGCAGTCAATGGAGAGAAGTTGGCATTTCTAGGGCACACTTTATCATATCTTAAAATAGCTGTCTAAAGCGGGTCAGACAAATTGTGCCCTTGCCCTTGCAGTGCCTTTTATTCCCCACTGACTATAAAAAGCATGACTAGCTCAGAAGTACATGTCTACACTGTAGACAGTTACAGATAGGTGATAAATTCCGTGCTATATGATTTATGATGAGCTGAGTGATGGTCAAGGAAGGATGAGTTCCAGCTGAATTCTTGCCTGCTCCAAAGCTGGATCATTTATAGGGTTGCTCAGCAAAGCGGATACCGCTGTATCTCTAAGGATTGAACTCATGCTGTAGCCTTAAATTCTTGACACTTAAACAGACATTCAGACCTTACTTATTCATAGAACTGGTGGAAATGTGCTCATCTCTGAAATCATCCCACACTTTTGAAACACTCCTTGGCAGATTTGACTGAATGAACTCATAGATTCAAAAGCTATTAGAGGAAGATCAATAATGGTACATGCAGTTTGCACTGCTACATAAATGATAAAATTTCCAAAAAAAAAAAAATAGGCAAAAGGATCCTCACCTTGCGTTTGCCCATAAGTAAGTAATTGAGATATAGTAGCAGCATAAATAAAACCACTCATCTCTAACTTTATCTTTTGCTTCTTTATCTTTTTCTCACTCCTTCTTCACAATTCAGTCTTTTATTTGTGATAAATACCTCCTACTGTTCCCACTGAAACCAAGCTGGTATTAGATATGAATAAGAGGTTTATTATTCAGCAATATGCTGTATATGCACTGTACATCTTTCTCTTATAAACTGGAAGATTTCTGCGGTTCAGGGACTGTCCTTTATTTATTGTTACTTTCATAAGTATATCCTCTACTCAACTATCACATTTGATCAAAACAGTAGTGTTATTTGCACAGAGGGAATAATAAAATCACAGTAGTTTAAGCAAATGTCTTCTTAAACAGGGGAATATCTTCTTAAGTAATGGTCATAATGAATTTTAATATGTTACATTTTCCATTTTTGTGCTGCAAGACTGAACTCTGATTTGTAACGTTTCAGGTTCCATACAAGGCATGAGGATGAATGTTGCTTGAAAAGAACTCTTAGGTCAAGTTTCTCCTATTTTAATCGCTCTAGATGCTGAGAGAAACAGTATTTCTTTTCCTACCAACATTACCATAAGGGAGAAATCCCTAAATATTCTCCAAAAGAGTTAGACTCAAAAACCATTAAATGCATTGAAAAATCCTGCATTGGATTCAATTTGCTTTGGTTTTGGTGCTTGTAGAAACCACTGTCACTTTAGGGATGAGTTAAAAATAAATTATTTGTTTCTTCATGCAATTTTAAAAGCCATTTTACACTTAAATTTTATGCTTTAATTCCTTTGTTCTATGAGAACCTTAATATGATACCCTCTTTGTGATAACCTTGTCCATTGTAATATAAACTCTTGAAAGAAAACTATCTTTTTTCAGAAAGTTATAATTTCTCATTTCAAGGACCAGATTACATTACTTTACTATGATACTCTGACCACAGAGTAGAAGAGTGAGAATAAGGCAAATTTTGGTGCAAGACTCCTGTAAGGAAATAATTCTCATTTTCTTCCAATTATTTAGCCTCACACAACATAGAATTGCAGCATCGTGAACATCAGTCCACCATAACATCCTTTTCTATAAACTGGACACAGACAGATTCAATGTGTGGACTGTTAGATGGATAAGAGGTTGGTTAAACAGTCACATCCAGAGGGTAGTGGTCAATGGCTCGGAGTCCTGACGGATGTCAGTAATAAGTGGTGTCCCTCAGGGGTCCATTTTGGGACCAGTGTTATTTAATATTTTTGTTAATGACACAGACAAAAGGGATCGACTGCACCATCAGCAAGTTTGCAGATGACACCAAGCTGAGGGGTGCTGTTGAGTTACACACCTGAAGGATGGGATGCCATCCAGAGTGACCTGGACAAGCTCAAGAAGTGGGCCCATGGCAATCTCATGAAGTTTAACAAGAGCGAGAGCAAGATGCTGCACATGGCTCAGGGCAGCCCCCTGTATCAACACAGGCTGGGGGATGAACAGAGGGAGAGCAGCCCTGCTGAGAAGCTCTTGGGGTGGATGAGAGACTGGATATGACTCAGCAACATGCTCTTGCAGCCCAGAAAGCCAATTGGATCCTGGGTTGCATCAAAGGCAGCATGGCCAGCAGGCTGAGGGAGGGCATTCTGCCTCTCTACTCTGCCCTTGTGAGACCCCACCTGGAGTGCTGCATCCAGCTCTGGGGTTCTCAGCACAGCAAGGGCATAGACCTGTTGGAGTGAATACATCATTAAGATGTATTAGAGGGATGGAGCCCCTCTCCTATAAGGAAAGACTGAGAGTATTGGGATTGCTCAGCCTAGGGAAAAGAAGGTTTTGAGGTGACATAATTGCAGCCTTCCAGTATCTGAAGGGAGCCTACAAGAAAGATGGAGACAGTCCATTTACAGGGGTATGTGGTGACAGACAATAAGGAATGGCTTCAGACTGAAAGAGGGGAGATTTAGATTAGATATTATGAAGAAATCATTAGTGTGAGGGTCGTAGGCATGGAACAGGTTGTCCAAACAAGTTGTGGAAGTGCTCAAGGCCAGGTTGGATGGGGCTTTGAGCAACCTGATCAGGTTGCTTACCTGGCAGGTATCCCTGCCTATGGCAAGGGGGTTGGACCGAGATGATCTTTCGGATCCATTCCAACCCAAGACATTCTATTATTCTGTTATTACTGGCAGGAATTTCTAAAAGTTGTGTTGAATAGGGATTAGAGATGTCTCTATAGTCTTTCATAAAATAAAAAATTCAAGCAGGTCAAATACGTAGAAGTATACCTGGGAGCACAAAATATTATGTGGTGAGAACAGGTCAGAGTGACAGTTACATCAGTGTTTGACAAATGAAGGATTTTCTCTCTTAAAAGGCTTAGATGAATTCTCTTTTTAAGGTTTTGAGTATTTGCTATACATTTGCTGCAAGTTCTGAACATATAAATTAAATACCACAAGGATTGAGTGTGAGATCAGTTCAGTTGGTTAAACATGACACCAACACCATGGTTGAGGGTTTAATCCCTGTATAGACCACTCACTTAAGAGTTGGACTTGATGATACTTGTGGGCCCCTTCCAATACTCAAGGAAATATTCTGTATCCTATTAAGAAACTTAAACTTTTGCTTTGTATTCAGGTCCATGGTGCTGTATATGACACAGTTTGTTTTGTACTCAATTTGAAAGGTTTCAATGGGCTTTCTTGTTTAAGAATTATATTCTGTAAATATGAAACTGAATTCCTAACTGGGAATTTATCAAACAGAAAGAAAAAATGAAAAGAGAGGATTTGACGCTTGATGATTAAATATACTCCTCTCAGGACTGGAAGAAGGGTTCAGAAGATAATTGCTGATTGTTAATTTAAAAATGGCCTGAAGAGGTAACATAAAATGTACTCTAATTAAGTTTGCCAGTCAATGAAGCTGTAAATTTTTTACTTGAAAATACTTGTATTTGTTCTGTTCCAAAATTACAAGTAATTAAACATTAATTTAATTTTAATTGGATCCCTAGTGAACACCCCTATGCTATTTTGTCTCTTAAAACTTTGGTGCTTTTTTCAAACAAAAAAAACCTTGTACTGGCAAATGAACCAGAGGCATGATGTTGCCTTTGTTTGACAGCTACACCAGTAACTCTTTTAATAAGATGGGGATGACTTGGTCGATCTAGATAATTTTTCTGTATGTGGGTGACAGCCTCAGGCAGAAGTAGTCCAAATGAGGCCTTAAAGCCCCATGCTTTTAAACAATCCCTGAAGCACAGTTAATCCAACACTTCCTTATATCAGGCTATCACATATCAAATGTTCTGAAGTATCTGCCCAGTAACAAAAGAGAGCCAAGTAACTCAGTTTTCTATTAAAGTGTAAGTTATTGGAGTTATTTTGTGTGTATGCTTCAAAAAAGAGTTTTCTCACAGTAATTAACTTGGACGATTGTTGGAAGTACCCCACAAGATGTGTACTTATGGTGGAGAAGAACCTCTGAAGAGAAGGAGAACTGAAGAAAAGACAGCTTTGGAATGCAGCTAAACTACTGGACAATAGACAACTTCCTATCTCAGAGACTGCTTTTCATGGTATAAAGGTGTTATGTTTATTCAATATATTAACAAAGTTGTTAGAAAAAATCCTACTATGTGTAATCTGCAGTATAAATTACTGTTAGCCCTTTTCCTATTCATTGATTGTAACCCTTCTGCCTATTGGTTCTTGATAGTAAAAATTTATAGCTTCTCCCCTTTTTTATATCTCCCCTTACCCATATTTGGATGTGTTTAGCTCGATTTCTCCATTTATAGACATTCCCTTGCATGAATCTCCCTTAATTCCTCCCAAATTCCACACATTCCATGCCCTAGCACATAAAAGCTAGCTCACCCTTCAATAAAAAAGTCCAGTTTGTCTTCACTCTGTATGATTCATGTGCAAAGTGGATATTTCATGGTCTAATATTAGGAGGTGTTACAGCTACCGCCTCTGATAGATGATGATAAGTGTTTCCTGTGTATGTGTATCAGCAGTGCTCACAGTATTGCTTCCAAAGAAGTTCCTATGCAGGAAGCTTACAAACTAGAAAGCATAGAGCTGGATATATGATTTATAATCATGAAGAGGACAGTCTGTGACTGATGGAGATGAGTTGCAAAGAGCTACAGAGGTAAAACAGAAAAACACTGCTATGCAACCAGGAAAAGGGAAAATTTACCCGTTTTAGGGAGCAGCCAGGTTTTTTCCTTGGAGCCTTATACCGTAACAGGAAATCAGCTATTTCAGCAATAGACTGTTCTGCTGGTCTAAGTAATTTCCATGCCAGGAGGATATTGCCTGCATAATGCATGGTGTCCTTCTACGCTCTTTGATTTTGCAAAAGACTGTTTTGTGGTAGGGTTTGGGGAGAAAGGAGGTTAGAGTGGTGGCTTCCATAAGAAGGTACCTGAAACTTTCTCTATGTTTGACAGAGTCAGAGCCAGACAGCGCCAAAACAGACCCACCACTGGCCAAGGCCAAGCCCATCAGCAATGGTGGTAGTGCTTATGGGAGGACATATTTAAGGGAAAAAAGTTATTGCATGGGAAAAAATGCAGCCAGAGAAGAGACGAGTGAGAATATGTGAGTGGAACAACTCTGCATACACTCAGGTCAGTGAAAAAGGAGGGGGAGGAGGTATTCCAGGCATTGGAGCAGAGTTTTCCCCGCAGCCCATGGTAAAGACCATGGTGAGGCAGATTGTTCCCTTGCAGCCCATGGAGGTCTATGATGGAGCAGAGATACACCTTCAGCCCATGGAGGAACACCATGCCATGTCACAGAATGAGTAAGGTTTTGCACCTGATATAATATAAACACATCCCTCTAGCACTGTGCAAATATTTATACAAGTGTGTTGTCTTCATGTAACATTAATGGGGCAATTCTTTAATCAAATAAATTACCCTTTTCTATGCAAACAAACAGGTATACTGAAATCAAATCAAATATGTTATCATTCTGCAAGACAAGCACTTAAATTTCACATCAGAAACTAAGCTTGACATACATCAGTGGTATTAGCAACAAAGAGAAATGCAAACAACAGCTAATAAACAAAACCAAAACAATGCAATTTGTGACTCAGAATGTTAATTTTTGTCTTAGTTTTATGGTGTGATGGGTATTTGGGAGCATGCTGTAACGTTCTACTTAGGTATTACCCCTACAAAAACACAGAAACCTTTCTAGTTGATAGAAAGACTCATAGTGATGACAAAGGACTTCAGGTCAGATAGGGAGGCCACAACTCACTGAGAGTTTTAAGCATTTGTAAATGTTATTCGTAAGTTTATATTGCTTTAATAAATAGGGGTACAGTTGATCATGTATGAAAGTAGCTTCATGATTCGAACCCTTAATGTGAACATGTTGAAAACTTCTGAACAGGAAGATTTAAATTTTGGTTATGGAGATTGTAAATTCATGAATTAATAAATCTTTTTACCTTTATTTCATTGTCTCAGTGCACCTTTTTTCATTACCCAGTCAGTAGAATTCCACCTTGCAGTGCTTCATATCAGCCTGCAGATACCAAAGTTGTATAATATATGGTATAAGCATTTATCTTCCAGCAGTGGGTGATCTGATTCCTTAATCCAGTTGATTTTTTGCATTAAAAAGCTTAGCTCAGCTTTCACTCTTAGAAAATTTATTTTACTCTGCTTACCTACATTTATTTTAAAGTATGTATGGGCATACATGCACAGCACAGTGCCCAGTAACTGTATTATGTAGCCAGAAACATCTCAGTGTTTCCATCACTATTCCTTGCTTCTTGGAATTCATTACAATGCAATAAAAAATCACCTAGCTCTGAAAACAAGGCTTCTGTGCTTTAACATACTCTCTTGCACTCAGAACAGAAAAAGGAAAAAAAGTTCAGTAGCAGTAATAAAATTGTAAGGATATAAAAACAGTAAGAGAGTAAGAAAAATCTTACCAGACAGGCTGTATTATTTTTGTGTTTCTAACATCATTTTTTCAGACTATTAATTACTACCAAGGGACATAAATGCCTAGATATTTCCAAGGGAAAATGCACTTCAGAAGGGTATCTGACACCTATAATACGTATTTTTAATTGTTGCATAGGATTGTACTTGGATTTTGCTTTAAGTCCTTCTTTCTCTATGTTGGATGTATTTTTTTGCTCGGTTATAAAAGTTACATTTTTTTGCTTCAGATAAAGTTTATACAAGCTCTGTCCAATGTCTCTGTTTTCTCCAACATTTTAATGTGCGGTACTACAGCTGCGTGTCAAAAAAGCGGTAACCAAAAAAAGATCAAGAGTTAAGAGCCTGAAGAGCTTAAACACATAAATACAGCTCAAGATGAATGTGTTGTTTTGAAATTATTCCTTTTCTACAGCATCATGAATCTGAGGACAATCAAACTTTGCAAGAAGTGTTTAAACAGATGAATAACCATTTTACATGACAAAGAGGCAGAATCAAGTCCTATCTGGGAACTCTAAGTGGACTATGAATCTAACATGCCCACGTATCACAAAAGGAAATATTTATTATGAAAAATTGTCTATTTTGAGTTTAATGTCTGTAAGAGCACATTTGCCTCTCTCAAACACTGCTAAGGCCACAGAAGGACTTCGCCATGAGATAAGCACAGAATGGAGCAACAGGATGCCGCTGACTCCAGGCCTAGTGAGGCAAGATCTGGCTAGCACATCCTGGGTATGAATTCCTAAAAATTCCTGCTGTGCAAACTGTGCAAAGAAGCAGCTGCTCATACGCATGTCACCAGTCAAACAAAAATCACCTCGAATTATGGGTGGGAGAGATTGAAATGGTTAATGGTTTAAACATTGTTAAAACCACTGAAAGACTTTTGTCTGCTGTAGCAAACTGCAAAGAAGCAAATGCTCACTGAAGACCATCCCTCCCCCAAAATGCCTACTAATTTGGACTGTGACAGGAACTTGAGATAAAATAAAGATCCAATTATCGCAGGAGAAGAACATATCCACAAGTGTGAAGACTGGAATGCTAATAGCACAAACAAATAAGATGAGAGCTGACCATGTACAAAGTAACTGACTGGGTGCTGAGGGTGTTCTTACACAAATGACTCAGCTGTGGCAATGCCCCTCTGGGGAACTACCAGAACAATTCACACATAGCCTGAAGATATTCTGCTGTTGGGCAATCATTGACTCAACTGCTGACATAACAGCCAGCTGCAATGTCTTACAAGGTGTCATGGACTCCTGAAATGTCCAGTATGATCCAGTATTACATCATCCAGTGTAAAACTCCCTGCCTCAGAGGAGGTACCAGAGACATTTCTACCTAGCCTAAGCATATTACAACCCCCTATGGACTCTGTGAGGTCTTCCCTCACCTCCCCTGGCCTTTCCTTGGTGTATCCAGACTGTAACCATCACTGACAAGAGCGGGACTCTCACCACTGAGAAAACCACAAGCAGAGGATCAGCAGGATGCCGTTGGAATCCATGGAGTGGTGATATTTTTTCTATCTGTCTCTCTGTCACTCTCTTTTTTCCCCCCTCCTCTCTCTTTTCCTATTGCTTTCCATCTCTTTATACCTCACATATACTGTTAAATAAAATCCATACTATTGTCTTTGGCATATGGTCTTGTTTGCTCCTGAATTCAGGCAGAGGCATCTCTCAATAATTGGATCTTAACAATGCCCTTAGGCTTTTCACCTTGAATTATGCTACACTGTACATTCAGTTAAGGACTCACTGCAGCCAAGACATGAATTTGCATTTTTCATCTTTCTATTGACTCTGTTCAATAGAAAACTTGGTTTGTTTGATCATTAGTAAATGGCCAGAGTTCCTGGTTCTATATGGGCTACACTATGATTACAGCGAGAAATAGCATAAGGAAAAGCAAAGGAGATTAGGTGAAATACACAAATTAATCACATGGAATTGGTGGCTTAGGTTTTCTGACATAGCTAACTTCTTGCCTCCAATTCTGTTGAAACCTTTTGGGAGAGGCACCCAAGCCTAGAACTCACCCAGGCAAACACAGGAATTCCTTTGTGGACAACAGGCCTCTTTAAAGTGCTTTGAGGTGCCATATTCTAGGAGTATACACATATTTATATATAAAGATCTCTTTTTCTAAAGACGGAGTCTGTGTGCACTGTATTGATGTTAAACTCGGTAGAGTGTCATGAAAATGTGGAATTCATCAAGATCTGTGTAAGAAGTTTACCTTCTAATTGATGATTTCTAGTTACTAGAATGTATGATTCCTAATGAACTGAGTTATATCAGATTCAAGAAATTTATGTCTCCTTGAAGAATTTAACCAGTCTTCATTCTAGGCAGGAATATAATGTTTACAGTACTTTCCAGAGTCATGAATCTCAGTTTGACTACTTGAAAAGTCCAGAAATTGAGGAAAAAATAATAAAATTAGGTGTTTTCCACAATGGAATGCTGCTCATTTCCTGTTATCTAAAAATGGTAAGGATAATCTTTCTGGAATGAATTTTTTCTGAATATTATCTCACCCATGATCTCATTCTTTTTGGTTTGGGTTTTTTGTTTGTTTGTTTGTTTTGGTTGGTTGGTTGGTTCATTTTGGTTTGGGGGAGGGGGATTGTGTTTGGTGGGGGGTGATTTTTGTTTCGTTTTGGGGTTTTTTGTTTGGATTTTTGTGGGGGTTTTTTGTTTGTTTGTTTGTTTTTTTCTGGAATGTTTTGGTATTGCTATAATGTCTTCTCTAATTATATGCAAAATATTTACTGATTGTAATACTCTACTAATTACTGATATATATATAAAAATTACTAATTACTGATATATATATAAAAATAATGAAGTAGCAATAGCATAGGTAAAGCCATGGAGCTACATTCAGTGGATATACTGATCAAGCTGTCAATTTATATACCCTGTTACTCTGCTCTATAACTCTGAATGGATAGAAAAGGGTTCCAATATGCTGAACTGTAGCAGAATTGAGTTTGACTTGATGATCCTAATCTTGAAGTTTAACTTTTCTTTTCAAATTTGAATCACTCTTGTTACAGTGCTCTCTTTATTTTTCCCATACTTAAACATCTTGTGTGCTTTGAAAAGCAACTGTTTAAAACACAACAGACACTCTACCATGAGTATATTTATACTATTTTCAATATGTACTTTGGATTATATAAAAGAGGTGCAAAAATTACAATCTGAAAATTACAAGTTTTCGTGCGTGTGTGTGTGTGTGTGTATTTTAGTAGTACTTACTATGTGTTAGGTCTGTATAAGTACTAAGTGTGTTTCATTTTGATGAATCAGAAGCAAGCTCTTATGTGGATGATGCAGAATGCATCTTCACAGCTCCTTGGGATTTGGAAAGATTGGGGGTATAGTACAGTCATGTGGCAACCCAAATAGTAATTTTAATTCTGTTATGAAGTTTATATTCATTCAACTGATGTATTACACTGAGAAATCCCATTTTTTATTTCATCTTGTATTGTAATATACTGTTGTAAAGACTTTATTGCAGTCCTCTATTTGTTTTGGCTTGATGGGTCGAAAAATTGTTTGCATTGTACAGGTCTGATCATTTAACAGGTATTCATTTAAATGGGTAATAAGATACAAGAGTTGTGTAATGAGATGGAAAATTGCTAACCCCATATTAGGTGATTACTATGTTTTTTGTCCAAATCAATTTTGGCAGAAAATAATAAATCTAGAAAATAAACTTGGAACCTACATTTCAGATTGGTAATCAGTAAGTCATTCTTGTGAAAATATTTTCCCATTTGTTCTTGTTTAATGGGGAAAGAAGCCATTGCCTTATTTAATAGCAATTTTGTAGTGAGATACAAGAGTCATATTAAAAGGGATATGCATCTAAACTAAAACTTCGCTCAGACACAATGTCACATCTTTGGCCTTTTTCTCTGTTGAATATTGAGATTTTCCTTGGTCATCTCCTAAATTAAGTAGACTCCATAATGGCCGAAAAAAAAAGGAAGGACAGAAGCAAAACCTCTACATGTGATTAGGAGACTAAGAAGACAGGTCAAATGTGGATTTACCGGGGAAGGTTTGGGTCATACTTTCCCACAGTATGGCTCTCCCTCAGTCCTCCAGCCAGAGCACATGTCACAAGGAAGTTTGGTCCTTTTCCAAGAACACACATGCTGGCAGCATTGTGACAAGAGAGAATCAGAAGATTCATGAAGGTGTTGGACCCTTCCCTTTAGTGAAGCCCCCCTGGAGGCCACTATCACATTTTTCTCAAGATGAGAAAACTCATTCCCTCTATCCTTTAGAACTGCTGTCATCTTATTTTTTATATATCTATGCTTTTTACAACTCCATTTCCTTCTACCTTGGGTTTAGCACAAACTAAAATTATGAAATGTCTATATAGAATTTCCATACAGTCTCATTATCTGTGCATTGTGTCCACAGAACAACAATTCTGATGTAAGCAGGCCATAGTAGAGGATGAATAAATTGCTGTGGTAAGCCTGTGCTTTAAGCTGTGTGAATTGATTTCCAGGGCTCTCAGATGAAATCCAGAAGCTAAAACCTATCTCCAAACAGGTTAACTACCATTAGCAAGGAGACAGATTGCATCTGCCTACATACATCTCAGCTCATACAGACTGTAAGGAGATCTTCTACACTACTGAAAAGCAAAGTAAAAAGGCAAATTAAGCCATTTCTAAATAATTTGATTTAAGACTCGCCTAAAAGTATAGCATCTGCTCACATGGTCATTTGCAACTCAAAAGCATTTTTGGAAGCTGTTTCTTTCCCCAGCCC
Organism: Empidonax traillii; assembly: GCF_003031625.1. Lineage (NCBI taxonomy): Eukaryota > Metazoa > Chordata > Aves > Passeriformes > Tyrannidae > Empidonax > Empidonax traillii. Next base: position 310,237 of record NW_020955656.1, on the reverse strand, counting down.
AGAGCTGCTGATTGCTATGTTGCACCTGCGATGTACTACCAGTCTGTGAAGCAATGTCAATGCTAAGAAATTAAATACGCTTCTGACCTTTCTCCAGTACTGGGGCTAGTGAACCTAGAAAGGCTGGCACCCATAGTGTTAAACAAACTTTCCATGCAGAACACACTAACAAAATTCAGAATAACTACTGGGAATAGTCACTGGACCATGATAACTCCCACAGCATATCCAAGAATTATTTAGGGGATGATAGCTGAAAAAAGAATTGTACTAATAATTCAGCAATGTAGACAATTTAATACTGGTACAATGAATTGCCTGATACTGGTCAATTTTCTAGTATAAACATAGGATGCCTATACAGGTTGACTTCATATCTGTAAAAATATCAGATAAATGAACAGGTTTTCATGTGATCAAGCACTAACAACAATAACCAGGACAAAGCAAAATTTTGTTCAATCTCATATGGTGATGACATGCCTTATAAACATGGTTTTTTAAGACAAGAGGGTCCTGCACTATACCTGCAGGAAACAAGAGCTACTGTGAAGAAAATAGTAAGTAATAATTATATCATTAACTACTTGCAATGTTATTATTACCTACACCTGAGCAAGGTCAGGATCTATCCCTCACTGCCCAAAACTTTGGCATTACTAGCACATTGCTTATTCTGAGAAACTATCTGGTTTTTTGTGCAAATAACAGACGGTCTATTTTATGCAATTGACAGGCGCATTATTTATGGACCAATACAGTTTATCTAGTGTTAGGCCCCTGACTTGAATAAGCTCAGTGTGGGTGGATACCTGCATTTGCCCAAAGCCCTTTAAAGCCTTTAAAGCTTCAGAGGAGCACAAGATTTCGAAGAAATGCATCTCACTCCAACCTTGGGGATGTAATATGGCCTCAGAACTATATTTAAATAGAATTGGTTGTCTGTGCTTCTGTTTTAAGGATTTTGCTTATCATAATACTTCTAGAAGTCAAAGTAAAACATGTCATGTTCTCATTCTGGCTTTCAGAGTGACTTTGCAAAAATTCTCTTTTCCCCAAAAAATTGTACCTTCTGAGCATCTCAATTCCTTCTGTAAATTGAGCTGGACAGTAAGGTCAGTTAGCAGCAAAATAACATTATTTTAAAATAAATCCCCATCATGCATTGGAACTATCCTCTAGGGAAACATTAGTGAGGTAAAAATTTATGTTTCCCAGCTTGCAGCTTCAGACTATCTATTTTAATTTTTTTCATTTTCCACTGATTATCTGCAGTGGATTTAATATTCTGCAATACCAGATTTTATGTTATCTCTCTAGTCCTCTTTATCTTGCTTTCCATTTACTACTCCATGCTATTATTTGGTTGCATGAAGGAGCTTGGCTATTACTCTGTTGTTCCATTTCTGTTGCCAGAATAGTTTTGATCAATACAGCTTGTAAAAAATTAGATCATAAAATGCAATGCATTTAATGAAAAATTTTTTTCAGTTGTTCTAATAACTTTCATTTCAAATATAGGAACTATGAACTGTTTACACCCCAATTCTGTTTTTTTTTAGTATATTTTGCAGACTATTAAATATAAAATACATATGAACAATTAGTTCATACTTGAAGAAACACATTGATTTTGAAGGTTTTTAATGCTACTGTGTAAATTTATATTTCAAGATATTTTCAGTTTCAACATGAAGTGTACAAGATAATGGGGGAGAGATAACAGGATGATTTAGTGGTTACCTCCAGCTACAGTATTTTTCCATCAATAAAAGGGCACCAATATACAAGGGAGTTGTGGCAGTCGGACTTTTTGTGGACTCCACAGAGTAACAAGCTTTTGTTTTGTATATAACAGAGTTCACTTTTCTATTACTGAAATTATTATCCCATAAAACAACACCAGAGTATCTTTCTAATGATATTTTTATGCAAAATGTTTGATTCAGCAACAAGACCTATTCTCATCTTTAAAACTATTTATGCATAGTTAAATGAACAATTGTTCCTCGCACACAGTCAGTAACCTAATCATGTTAATCTTAATAATTCACAGAGAAAACTCATAAGCAGTGATTATATACTGTGTGGGCTGCTTTCCATTCACTTCAGAGATTTCTGTAATAAAGCTCTGCCTGAAACTGGAACAGTTCTCTGCTCCTAATGGCTACAGGCTAAAGAATCTCATTTTTGTAAGTATTTGAAAGGAAAATTCTTATTTGCCCTCAAATAAAGTCAATCTGAACATTTATCAAAATCAGAACCATTAAAGTAAAATACAACAGTGGAAAGAGTAACTTAAAAAGCTATCACTAATTTTGCTCAGGAAAGTTGTCTTCTCTCTGAAAGCACACCCTTGCCAATTTGTAAAATCACTTGTGACTTTTCAGATTTCTGATTAGCTGCAGGTTGTTTTTCCCATTAATATTGAAAAGGTATAAAATATTCAGATTTTAAAAATAGCATGTTTACAGTTCCAAATAATAGCTTATGGTACATCTGAGATATCATGCAGACCGTGGTTTTGGTTTTAAATAATTTTCCTAAATATAATTCAGAAAAAAACTTATTGGCAGAGAAAATAAGAAGTAAATAATGCTTAAACACATACAGTCAACCTTCATCTCTAGAAATCAGCTTCTGAGTAAGCTTTACCCAGATGAGTTCTCTGTGTTCAGTTCATAATAGAATTAAATGTTTATTGATTAAAGAGTTGTTTGGTCAAACAGAAAATATCTTGTACTGTGAACATGGAAATAATGAAGCCTGTTCTCTTATGGATTTCTGTCCTACACACTATGCTACACAAGAGTTCTGCAATCTGCAGCGTCAGTATCTTCACATCACTCTTCTTCAGTGTTTGTTGTTTCCTCTTATACACACTCTCTAACTATTCCAGCAGCAGTTTTCTTCCCTGAGCATGTCTGGCCTTGCAGCTTGGTGAGAGGTGATATCAGCTCACAAGCCTGCTGACTGGCCAGTGAGGTTCTGCATGGCTGGCTGAAGAGCAGCAGGAATTGTTGGGATGACCCAAATGGGCACTTCAGCCTTTCTGTAGGGGATTTTCAGTCTGTGTCTTCTAGCCAGTTTCTGATTTTCACCACCCTTGTAGAAAGCCATTACGTCTCAAAGCTCTGTATATTTGTTTGACATTGGCTCTTAGTTAAAAACCTTTTGGGAATGAGAATAATACAGAGACAGAAGAATGAGCAAACAAATGAAGCATACAATCACAGAGATCTTGTTTCACAAAAATTCGGGCTAAAAACTTTGTTAATGCCTCCTGCATTATAAGCGTGACGCTATACATGAAGAAATACTAGAAAAAACATCTATTTACCTTTGCATTAAATACCTCGCCACTTCTTTTCTCTTCTGAAGATCTAAGCAATGGTCGTGGTACTTGTTCTATGTCTTCACTCTGTTTCTGTAATGGAAAGCAGTTCAGAGATCTCACCCCTACACAAAGGTATCTATGGATAAGTTTGGATTGTTGTAGCAGGCTTTCTCAAACACCAGTCCCACAGAAACCAGAATAGAACATGCAATTTCAATTTCCTGTGCACCCTGAATTCTAAGTTCGGGGAACTGATCTCCAGTTCCCTTGACATTTGCTTATATCCAGAGACAGCTGGCACAGAGCAGGACAGTTTGTCAGCTGGTCTGATTTGCATTACAGGAGTTTCTCTGCACAGATGTGTCCAGGATCTAGGAAAGCCTCTTCTGCATGCTGAGCTGTGCTTTCCCCTTGGCCCAGTGATACTTTGGATATCAGATTTATCACCCTCCCTTTCAGCATGGGTAGTCTTTCACACTTGTGCTAAGCCATTTACGTGTCTTATTGGAATACTACCAGATGGTACGTTTGCCTTCGATGGGTTTGAAATTACTATACTACGCAAGCCCCAGAGTATGGAAGAATCACATTCCTTCATGTATATATGTGACTGCAATAATCATCATTAATTTCATTGCCATCGTGTAGTTTGTAGAAATTCTTCAGCAATGAATGGTTGCTAAGCCAACTTTAATAGTCAGGAAGCAGAACTCATTGCTTGATTCCTTCTGGTTTGTATAAGTTCATTGCTTCGTGTTTTCCATTCCTTATTCTGGAATGTTCTCTAGCTATATGCATATTTACTAGATTATATAAGTGTTTATCAACTTCAGAAAACATGTATTTTAAAAATATTTTTCCTACGGTGTGTTCCAAAAATTTAATGTTCAGGGAGACTGCAACATTTAGGGCATTAGCAAAGCAATATTGAAAATTTTCTCTCTAGGGTCAGAGTGAAAATCTAGTCTTATTATTAAAATACTTGAATCAAAGTAGAGACTTTTCTCCTAGCTTTGCCATAAGGTATTTTGGTATCTTTCCATGCAGCACTTACAGAGGAATGGAAGAAAATAATGTTCTTTATTTATATTCTCATGTACACCTTCATGTAAATGTTATAGCTAGTATAGAGGTGATAATAACAAGGAGAATAGTAATAATATTGGCCTTGTCATAGCTCCAGTATAGATCAGTGGACAGTAAATTTGAGATTACTTAGCCTCTACGAAAAAACTTGTGCTTTCTGCTAAGTTTGCTGTATGTTTTCAAGCATCATAATTTGTACCTGTAAATGTCATCTTTCCTGTAGTTCCATCAGAAAATCCAAGCACTCCCTCAAGTTACCATGTTATAGAGCATTCTATGAAGATGCATTTTGTACTTATGTCTAGATTTAGTGGAGAGATGAGATGCAGCAGATGCCACACAATTACATAGCACAGTTTGGGTCTTTGTAGGATCAATTAAAAACTGCTGTACACTGCACATGGTTTCTTTTGTGCACATCTTTGCATGAAGCACTTCAATTATTAATCATAGAATCATAGAATTAGATGGATTGGAAAGGACCTCTGAGATCATCAAGTCCAACCCTTGATCCACTACCACCACAGTTACTAGACCATGGCACTAATTGCCACATCCAGTCTTTTCTTAAATACCTCCAGAGATAGAGAATCCACCACCTCCCTGGGCAGCCCATTCCAATGCCTGATTACCCTCCCCGTAAAGAATTTCTTCCTAATAGCTAACCTAAACCTCCCCTGGCAGAGCTTAAGACCGTGCCCTCTTGTCTTATTCTAACATTTAACCTTGCAAAGGTTAAGGACTCAGCACTAAGCTTCTGGCCCTACTGTATATACGAGGTTTTGCAATCCAGGACTCATAGTCTAGTATCTTTCATATAGGTTGAATTCACTTAGCAGAACTTAACACAAATGTGTATGTAATAAACAAATAAATAAAGTCCATGAAATTAGAGTCATTGACAAGGTTGCAAATTCTAGAAAGACAGATTCTCCTTTCCAATGAAGAGCCAGTTGTTATTGCCTCTATCAAACCTAGAAAGACAGGTTCTCCTTTCCAATGAAGAGCCAGTTGTTATTGCCTCTATCAAACCAGCACTTTAAAAATTTTAAAATTGATATTCAATCAGCCACACAATTTCTGCTGAAGAAGGCCACTTAAATGCAAGCAAAGTATGACTGAAGAAGCTTATTGAACTACTGAAAGATACATGCTAATTAAGGAACATGGATAACACATCATTATTTTCTCATTTTGATGTATTCAGGTACATACATAATTAGAAAAAAAAATGCAGATCCTCTTCTGTCAGAACCATACATACTACAATACATAATGTCATACATAATGCAATACAATTCAGCAGTTCAATCCACATTCATAATAGTACAACCAGTCATACATATTGACTTGAAAAGCACAATCTTGCTTAGCATTTCAGTTCTTAGTAATTTCTGTCATCCTTGAGACCTCTATAAATTAATTTTATCATCTTTCGCAAAGTTTAATTAAACCAGTCTGTACATAGTCCAGTTCGAGAATCTACCAATATTCTGCTTAAATACTTTACTTTTCCTTTGAATTGAGTTAATGTTAGTTCTCATCAAAAATGTGACAGCCTTAAAAGATAAACTCCAGATCCCTCAGGATGTCAAAGGTTATACTGGTATATATTAATATATATACCTGAAAATGCTCAAATAGTAAATGCAAGTTACAGTTATAAGCTGAAATTTTCTTTTATGTAGATAAGCTGTTCATAAGCTGCTATATTCAAAAAGTCATTGAATCATAAAACGGTTAGGGCTGGAAGGGACCTTAAAGATCATCAAGCTCTAACTTCCCTGCCATGGGTATCATGTAACAGCTTTTTTTTTTTCAAAATGATTTATGCTGATATACCTTCAGAACCATGAGTTCAACCCCAACCTGAGAGTGGAGTTTGGGGTAATAAGATCTCTACCCAAATTAAACTTTCACATTCTCATGGCACTAAAATCCAGTCTTCATTGAATTTACATTGTGTTAATGACATACTGTTTTCAGAAGGACAACAAAGTAATACGTACAAGTATATTTCTTTAGTAGGACATTTGCACAGCTGGACATGAGGTGGTTGTTATCGTTATAATTCATATAACTCACTGTCTTCCAACAGTCCTGGACTACCTATAAAACACAGAGAAAGGATGGAGCTCTGTAAAAATCCTTGAAAGATCTGTAGGTGACATAACAGCATACTATCCCATGACCTCTCAGTGAGAGAAAAGCATCATGACTTTCTTAACCAACAAGAGTCCAAGAAAAAAACCCTGTCATTCTTTAAAACAAAAAGAAACTGATAGATCCGAGAAATATTAATGAACACTCATGATCATTAGCCATCACAACCTCTCTCTACTGAATTCTATTTATCTGCAGAGAAGAAACTTAAAAGTAGATGCATGTAAGGTGAAAAAGAGAATGTAAGTAGACTGACTAGATAAAAAAGTCAAAAAAATAAAGCTTAGGACAAAAACAAAACAGCAGGCATGTAGGAGGACCTTAGGGAAGAAAAAAAAAAATCAACACAAATGTCATAGTTAGAACCTTGGTCAGGAATTACTGCAGGGGACTGAAGTGAAGCTGAAAAAAGGGGTGGTAGGGCTAAGGGTTGTGGGGTGACTACAGGGGCCTGTCTAGAATTAAATCCATTTTGAAACCTGTCTGGTGAGTGCATACTATCTCCTCCACTTGAAATACTTCAAGATCAATCACACACACACCAAAAAAAGGTAATATTTTGTAATAATTTATTTCTGGGCATTGCTTTTAGGATAGTATGTATGTTAATCAATTACCTAAAGTAGTACAGAGTGTCCCTGGTGGTGCAGTGGCTAAACCACAGCGTTGTCAACGCTGAGATCTGGGTTCGATTCCCGGTTAGGACACTCCCCGGGCAGATGGAGCTCGCTAGCCCTGTAAGGCAATCCATCTACATCCTGAGGACCTCGCTGCCACCGTCCAAGCGTGCTTGGCCCCGGCAGATGAACCTCAGGATTAAAGGGTGGGCTCAGTTCC
>NW_020955656.1:272877-302721 GCF_003031625.1 Empidonax traillii | reverse complement strand
CGAAGAGACTGGCCATTAAAGTAGTACAAGAAACTCCATGAAATTTCTAGACAAAATTTTAAAAAAAGTGTACGTGAGTGTTAATGCAAAATTATGAGGCAGGTTGGTCCAAGCTAGCAGCAAAAGTCCCATCCATCCAGTTGCTGCCCCCTCAGTAGGACAGAGGGAGAAATTGGGAACAACAGGAGTAAGAAAGTTTGTGGGTCAAAATAAAGACAGGGAGTTCCCTTATCAGTTAGTAACATGGGAAAAACAGAGTCATCTGGGGGGAAAATTTATTGCTAGTTAAGATATTTATCTTTAATTACTGATCCAGGTACTGGGAAACAAAAAGCAAACAAAAAAACTCAAACATTAAAGTATCTGGGGAAAACACACTTAGGGAAAATGCCTTTCCTCCCCTGTTTCCCTGCTCAGCTTCACCCCAAACTCCTCTCCTCCTCCTTGTTATTGCTGTAGTTTATGCACAGTTCATTTGGTGAGGCAGCCTGTGGCACAAAGAATGGTGGTGTTGGGGGTGTTAGTATACAATAATTTCCCTCTGCCACTCCTTCTTTACCCTTTTCCTCTCCTCCAGCATGGGTCTTCCAGGAGCTGTAGTTCTGCAGCAGCATCTGCCCTGCTTCTCCTCCTTCTCCTCTGACCTTGGTTTTCCCTCTGCTGTTTTACTCTTTCTTTCTGCCTTCTCCCTGTCCAGCATTTTCTCCCTTTTCTTAAGTACGTTTTTCCAGAGGCAGGGCTGAAGGACTCAGCTATGGCCTGCAGTGGGTTTGTTGGAGCTAGCTGAAATAGTCTGTGTCCAGCATAGGGCAGCCCCAGCCTCTGCTCACAGGAGCTGCCCCACAGCCCCCACTGCCAGCATCTTGTTGCAGATACTCAGTGCAAATTCAGAAATATTAGTCATATCTTAGTGTGTTGAGGAAAGTATGTGTGGGAATCTATGAATATATATAATACATATCCATGGGATTTGTGTTTGTGTTCACAGAAATGGAACAATCTAAATAAAATCAAGTCACACGATACTTATAAAAAAAACCTATCAGTAAAAGACAAAAGGAGACGAAAAATCCTGTCTTCAATGCATTTTAATTTTTTTCCTGGTGCTTGTACTCTTTATAGTCAGTAGATGTTAAAAAAAAACTGTTGGATACACAATTGCCCTCTGAAATTTCATTGAAATCCAGCATAAGTTAATGGGACACTGCAGATGTGACTGCCACATGATTGCAACTCTGAAGGATTTAGAACTTGGTTTCTTATTTTAGCCTCTTAACTGTATTAGATTCTAGCACAGGCTAAAAATATTATGTAGGTACTGATGATGTCACTTCTTTTGTATTCCTTGTAGAGTTGAAGTGTGCAGCTGGAACTGTATAAAAGCTGAGGAATTACTGTGTCATTCGAAGTCAAATTTATTATGCTTGAACTACTGCAACTATAGATTCTCACAGGACTACTGGCCCCCAGGCTTATGGAAGCTAAATATACTGCTGTTAGCCAGGAGAGATTAGTAAACATATTGCTTGTGCTTCTGGAAAACTGCCACAGGGTACTCTCCCAAAAGAAAAAGTTCCGATCTGTATTTTAAGCAGCAGCTGCTCAGTATGCTAAAATACCCTGCACAGATTTATTCTGCTATGCTTCCACAGAGTTCTTTTCATCTGCTACCCACAAGTGTGGGACAAAAGTGGAAATTTGACATTAAATTGATTGCTGGTACTTTCCAGAGTAGAAAACAGCCCTTGAAGAATTAGATGATATTTAAGAAATAAAAGTTTGTTGCTTGCTTTGTCACTTCTCCCATATCACATTTATGCTTTCTCACTCTCTCCCAGTGAAAATGCATACACTCACAGAAACAGAAATCTCAGAATGTGTAAGGTTGGGAGGGACCACAGTGGGTCATCTGGTCCAACCCCATTCTTAAGCATTGTCATCCTAGAGCATATTTGACAGAGTTGTGTCCAGGTAGTACTTGAATATCTCCAATGAGGGAGACTCCACATGTCTCTGGGCAATCTGTTCCAGTGCATGGTCAATTTCACAGTAAAGTTCTTTCTCATATTCAGGTGGAACTTCAAGTGCATCAGTTTCTGCCCATTGCCTCTTATCCTAATGCTTGGCACTACCCAGAAGAGCCTGGCTCCATCCTCTTGGCACCGTCCCTTCAGGTACTTACAGACACTGATGAGGTCAACTTTCAGTCATTTCTTCTTGAGGCTTAACAGGCCCAATTCCCTTAGCCTTTCTTCATAAGACAGATGATCCAGTACCCTAACCATCTTTGTTGCCTGCCACTAGGCAACTGCTCCAGGAGCTCCATGTCTACCTTGTACTGAGGAGCCCAGAACTGGACACAGCACTCCAGGTGAGGCCTCACTAGGACTGAGTAGAGAGCAGGATCACCTCCCTTGACTTGCTGACAATATTCTTCCTAATGCACCCCAGAATACTGTTGGCCTCCTTGGCCACAAGGGCCAATCCTGGCTCATGGACAGCTTGTTGGAACTTGCTGAGAAGGCAATCTGCCCCTTCATTCAAGATATCGATGAATAAGTTAAGCAATACTGGGCGCAGTATTGAACCTTGGGGGACATCACTAGTGACAAGCCTACAACTACACCCTGTGTCACTGATTACAAATTTCTAGGTTCTGTCATTCAGCTAGTTCTCAATCCACCTCACTGCCTACACATCCAATCCACACTTCCTGAGTTTGCCTATGGAGATGTTGTGAGAGATAGTGTCAAAAGCCTTGTTGAAGTCAAAGTAGACAATATCCACTGCTCTCCCCTCACCCATCCAAGCAGTTCTTTTATTCTAGAAGGCAGTCAGGTTGGTCAAGCATGATTTACCTTTCGTGAATCCATGATGACTACTCCTGAACACCCTCTTGTCATCTATGTGGATAGAGATGGCCTCCAGAATGAGGCTCCCCATCACCTGTCCAGGGATTGAAATGAGGCCAAATGTGCGTATGTGACAAGAGTATATATACTTTGGGGACTTACAGATGCTTTCCAGGTTGGAATGATGTTGGAATACCTCCAATTTGTCTCCAGAGGACAGCAAGAAGGCCTTAAAAGATTTCTTTTGAAAAGATTTTTGGAACAAGCACTCATATGAGTAAGCTGCTTGCTAGACAACTACACACTATCTGAGAAACAGAACCACTAACAGCATAGCATAGACTGCTTCTTCTTTTGCAAAAGTTTAACTTCCTCTAAAATCATTCCATATATTCTTTACTTTTAAGGAACAGTCTAAGTTGCTTGCACCTGATGCTTTTGCATATACAGATAAAAAGCACAGAGAGATCTAACAAAAGCATAGATTAAATTCTTCAAAGCCAGTCATATACTTCTGTTGAATTTTTAGCACTGTATCTTCAGGAAGCGCCCTGGATGAGCAATCCTTTAAATGGGCATTGATACATTAGTGTATGCAGAAATACATATTTTTGAGAAACATTTGCATATTTTTTCATTTTCTATTGAAATGAAATACATTTATTGCCAAACATTTTCTTTGAAAATATTCTAAAAGGTACTTTACAGCTATTTTGGTAGCTGAGTAATCTCTATGAAAAATGGGGAATAGAGTCTTCTTTGCTTCTTCTTCCAAGTTAGGTAACTGGGGAGTTAATAGTCCTGGAAAAAACAAACTCCATTATGCCAAATTTTATAACAGTCTTGCAGCAAAATTGACTTTTTACGTCAGAAGTGTTAGGGCAATGGCATGGTCTCAAACATTGGTACCAGTAAATTATGGAAATAAACTGTCAAGTCTGTCATCTGCTGTCCTAATCCTCCAGTTCACTGTCGTTCAGGGAGAAATTATCAAAATACAGTATTCAAAAAACATGGATTTTATAAGAAAAAAATGGATTAAGTTTTCTTATTTACATGCTAAAGTGATGTGATTGCATGAAACTACAGGGGATGGATGTGTTGCGTTACAAAGCTGGTGAACTCTTGGAAGTTCAAATTTCTTTAAAAGGGAAAAAAAATGGAAAGGAATGCAATATATAACATTAAGGTTCAGTTTCCATGATAAAAAGCCTAGGGAAAAACAAACAAACAAACAAATTCAGTATAGAATTATTTGGCCTCATCAGTTATGATCCATAAGTAGTTTGGTTTGTAAGTTTCTTTCACCTCCTCATAGCAAATATAATTTAACTGTCCATATCATCAACATTACTAGAACTAAATTGGTGTTAGGGGAAGAAAACAGGGCTTTTCCCTCTTTCAAGGCTCATATGCATAATCCTAGACATAGGAATAATTGCAGAATTATAATTCCAATAATTGCTCAGCACAGTTAAAGATATCTCAGAGGTACTAAAATCTCAAAAGCATTATTTGCTGGGTGTATAATTTACACCATCATTTGAGAGCAAATATTTATCTTGAAGCCTAATTATATATTTTTCCTAAAGATTTATTCTTTGTATTATACAGACAGCCTGAACTTGTTAGATTTGCAGTGAAATCTCCAAGAAAGCTGAAACAAATTTTATCAAAAACAAAACAACCAATAAAACAAACAAAACAAACAAAAATTCCCCCCCAAGATCTGGTAACACATATGTTATCTTGGACTTTTAACAACTTTCTCAGGTTTCTTCCACAGCATGTACCAGCATGAAAAAGACGACATTTATATGTATTTTTCTTGTTTTCCTTCAACTTTTCTTGTGTCAGAGGGCATTTTCCTCTGAAAAAAAAAAAATCAATGCAACGTTACATCTTTTAGCTTATTAGTAGCAGTGGCCTGGTCAACAAACACAACATTAAAAGGGAAAAAAAAAAAAAAAAGAAAATATGGGATAACTTCCGAGTAGAGTGGGGGAAATCCTGTGACTCAAAAGTATCATTTAAATATATGTAAAACTAATCCAATGCCTAGAAATTTATATTCCTGCTGTTCAGTCACTTTCCCTTTTGAGAAGCAAAATCCTATTTTCTTTGTTCCAGTTTGTTGGCTGCTGCAATTTTTCCATTCAGAGAAGTAAAAAATCTTCTGGTAAGTGAAGAAAAAGTCACAAAATACAAAATGAACAGAAGAGGAAAAAACACAGGAGAAAATATGCATTTCAATACTTAGCTTTAATAGTATGAATGAAAGAATTGAATTGGTCCGTTAAATTTAATTTATTGTTACAAACCTTTCATGCTGAAAATTGATAGCATCTACCCTGGCCCTTCCAGCATCCATATCTTTGTTATACATTCTACCTTACTTCTAAGAACCAGAACAAAGTTAAAATTTCAAATTCATATTGTAGCATGAATCTTGTTGACATTGAAAGTTTTGCATTTGCCATTAACATTGGTTCCAAAAAATAAAAAGCTATTATACTATCCGCATCAAAATAATGCTTTTCCTATTTTGCATGCTTCCCAGGTCTTTAAACAAATCCTATAGATGTTTGGAATTTACATTTTTTATTATATATTCCAAGCACCATTAGTTTGAAAAGCTGTTTTAATTATAATACTTATTATGATAAAATGGGGTTGGTTTAGCCTGTTAGAAAAAAGGGCTGTTTGTAATTACTGATACATAACTGCACTTTTCCTTGAACCATGCAATTCATACACTCTAATTAGTTCTCCATACCTCATTTACATAATTTTGTAATACACTGATGGAATGGAATTTGCTGTTCTCAGGTCTGGTGAACAGTTCATTAATAGTAGTCAAAGAATTAGAAATTCATTGTGAAGATAGCTCTCGCTTGCACTAGCCGTTCTGCTGCATCCCAACTAGTCTGCTCTGTTCAACATGAAGTTTCAGTTCTCTCTGGACTTTTGCTTCTGAATATTCAATCTGCTTATCAACAACAAACTCACCTCATCAGCTTCTCACATCATTTACAATGTAAGAAATTTTCTAGCACTCAGCTGAATGAAATACGGAAAAGAGTGGTGAGTGAAGGATGTTTAGAGGTCTGGCAGCTATTTTTAGTTCATCTGCACATTGATATATTATTTCCCAAAGCCTTCTCTTGTCTATGTCCTTATATTGAATTCCTTACCATGGTATGTCAGGGTTTCTGTTTCTGTAGGCATTATTAAAAATGAGAGGAGTCCGGATCTAGGCAATTCTAACCTGCAGTCACAGAAAGTGATATCTGTACCCCGTGCCCTTGCTCAGAAAGAGAAGGTCCTGAGGGCAAAGCTAAGCAGGAGAGATGTGGTGGGCATTTTAAGCACGTGACTGAGTGGCAGCAGCATGACAGCCTGAATGAACCTCTGTGATTTCTTCTTTCAGTCTTCTCCATCCAGTTAAGGACTGCTCTGTTTTTTTGGCACCTGACAGATTTTTTGATTCCCTGATATTACCTGAAATTGAGGTTTTTGTCAGAAGTCTGCAAGTGAAGGTTCCTGCATCCTTTCAATTACAGTTATCATTTTCCTGGAATATAGAAGCAAATCATCAAAACTGCTAAATCCATCACTGATATCTCATGTTGTCTAGATGCTGAGGCAGTTAAACCAGCTATCTAACACTTGAGAAAGGAAATTTTGTTTGCAAATACCTGAATAACACCTTTTGCTTATTACAATATTGTGGTTAGAAACATTCAAATTCTTTTTTGTTAAACTCTCTAGACCAGAGCCAAACTTCACATATCTGCCCCCAAGTGTTATTTTACCTCATTACTGTAAATACTGTAGAGAATACTGTAAATACTGTCTAGATTTCTTAGGAAGAGGCCTTTTACAATGCATTTCTCTTTTGAGTTACTATTCATTTATAATATAAATTCCATATAGGTGCTGTGTATGAGAAATAGCCTGCCCAGAAGGATTAGCAGTCACCTCTCTGTACTCAGGACTGGTGAGGCCACAGCTAAATTCCTGTGTTCCAATTTGGGCCCCTCCCTACAAGAAAGACATGAAGGTGCTGGAGTGTGTCCTGAGAAGGGCAACAGAGTTGGTAAAGGGGCCGGAGAACAAATTTAATGAGGAGACGCTGAGGGAGCTCTGGGTGTTTAGCCTGGAAAAAACAAGGCTCAGAAGGGACCTTATTGTTCTCTACAACTCCTTGAAGGGAGGTTGTAGCCACGTGGGGATCATTCTCTTCTCCAGGTAACAAGTGACAGGATGAAAGAAAATGATCTCGAGCTGGGGTGATTTAGATTAGGTATGAAGAGAAATTTCTTCACTGAAAGGGTAGTCAGGCATTGGAACTGCTAAGAGAAATGGTGGAGTAACAGTCCCTAGAAGTGTTCAGATACCATGCAGATGTTGCACTTAGGACATGGTTTAGTGGTAGCCTTGGCACTGTTGAAATAATGGCTGGGCTAAATGATGTTAGAGGTCTTTTCCAATCTTAACAATTCTATGGTTCTGTGAATAATGGCCTCAAGTAAAATTGTGTAACCACATTAAAATCCTAAATACCTATGGAATCTTACCCTCTAACGGATGAAAATTATATGTTTCTGTCTTATGACACTGTGGAAACTCTTCATTCAATGCTATGGAAGACGACTGATTATGTATATGAATATGATAACATTATTGAAATGTTGGATGCTTAGATTTTTTTATGGTCTCTTATACTGCTTTATTTCAGTACTTTTCTATTTTATAGTGATGGTGAGGAGCACTATTACCACTTTTTAAGACTGTGCTATATCTTTAATATATTTAATCAGCACATATGTTAATGGAGAGCACCATTGTAATGGAAGTCAATGAGGACACCCTTGTTAATCTCAGTGATCTGGGGTCACACCTGGACAGAATTACATTTTCATAAACGTGCTTCCCAAACTGAAGAGAGACTTTCTCTCACTGGTCTCACTTCACAGCTCCTAAGAACAATAATTTGCAAAGAATGGCTGTTACACTTATGGAAAGAAATTAAAATAGTTATTAACTCTGATAAGTATTTTCTATTTCACACAGCTTAAGAAATATGGTGTCTATGAAAACATTTTTTATGAATCTGCTAATTAACTACTGTGTAACTATTGTTTACAGTTTATTCATCACAAGTTTTAAGCAAATTTGCCTTTGTTTCTATTAATGCTCCTTCATGGTGTGGCAGGTGTATTGCTTGCATATATCTGGCCAAATTAAAATCTAAATTACTCCTTTTTGTTTTCCCATTTTAGTTGTTTGGTGGAGTAGACAATTTTATGTCTATTTCAAATGAGGAAAAAAATAATCTTTTAAGGACATCAAAACCATAGGAAGGGAATGCATTCTGAGTCACTCAACCTTATAGAGGTCTTGTGAAATTCTTAAAAATCTGTTATTGTCTGTAAGTAGAAAAACATAGCACTCTATTAAAAATGTTGATAAAATAAAATTAGTTCATTTCAATTATTTAATAATTTGAATGTCTTTAAGCTTTTCACATCCATAGAGAGCTTTCTAGTCGTGAGAAATCACTGGGAAAGTAGCTTCTTTTAAGCCTTTTAATGCTAGGTGTTTTCGTGCTACAGAAAACTCCCCGTATAAATGACAGAGGAAAAAATAGAGTTAGGGAAAAGAAAATTAAGACTAAAACTCATAAACCTGAGAAGAAATCTCTAAACATCTATGCAAAAACAGCTTCTGTAGTTACATCAACTAAGGTATAATTTTGAAAACTGAAAGTCTTCCATTATCAAAAGAAAAGTATTTGGAAACAGGTTGTGAAGTCTTGGAAAGAATGCTTGAGCAATTGAAACCAGTTCTCTGCAGTCAACTCTGAAATCCTTCTCATAACTTCATTGAGTTCCCTCCTTAAACCAGTTAAGTATAAAACTGTGTTAACAATTAAGTGCTCAGAAACTTTACTTCCCACCTTACTAGCAACCTTATTCTGTTTTTCAACATTTCTCATCAAATTTTACACATTTTTCACAGACAATATTTTTTTTTTTCAGAAGTGGAGGGCCTGCCTCCTTGGTGTTTACTCAGGGGATCATTTATCAGAGAAGATAATAAAATAAGAAATAATAATAAAATAATAAATAATAAAATAAAAAATATATCTTCCTCATTTTCATAATAATTTATATATCAATCATAACCTAATTGCTAAGACAGAACAACACTTCTAATTATACCCATTGTGAATTGTTGGGTTTGGATGGAGTCTGAAGTTGCTTTGTATGTTTAGAAATTGCTGGATTCAGGTGAGCTTCAGATTTCTGCAGGCTGGTCTCACATTAGTCCTTTGACCTGTATTTTTTAATTTGGCATGAAACTACTGTAAGCTATATAGTGAAGCTAATGAGGCTGTTCCAACTCTGCAGAGCAATAATCAACAGCTACTTTATTGCTGGAGAGTGTATTAAGTCTGTGCATGATGTGAACTGAGAAAAGCTTTTTGTTTCAGAAAACCATCTGATGTGCATACACACATTTTCTAAGAAAATAAATAAGACTGCAAGCAGACATGGTAAATGGAAAAGTGCTAGGATCATAAGCTATTTTGATCTAGACTTCTGACAAATACAAAAAAAAATTCTGCATAATAAATGCAAAGAGAAATTCAGAACTGAAGTATAATCCACACTGACAAACAGCAAGAGAAGCACAGCAGCCAGTCATCTCTGTGATGGCTTTTCACCACAGTAAGGTAGAACGAGAGCCACAGATGAGACACAGGAAAAATGTGCTGCAGTATGATTGAGAATCCAAAGTCCTGCTAGAAGACACACTCAGATACATTTTCAGGGTCTCTCTGTGTATTTAGTGGTGGTACCAAGGTGTTGACAGCAAGGGGCCTGCAGAGGTGGCCTCTGTGAGAAGATGTCATGGACAGGTGGTGCCACATGGCTCCAGTGGGGAACCCACGAGGGAACAGAGGAAGACTGTGAGAAGGAAGGAGTGGCAGAGAGAAGACATTGTGTACTGACCACCTGCAGCTCCCATTCCCTCCAAAAAAACTCATGGGTGGAAGAGGAGCTAGGAGACTGAGGGATTGAAGCTGAATCTGGATGAGGGAAGAAGAGATGTTATGTTTCACTTTGTTTCTCAACATCCAAATCTACTTTATTTGTCAATAAATTAATTTTGCCCAATAGAAGTTGGTTTTGCCCATTACAGTAATTATTAAACAATTTCCCTGTATTTATCATGAACTTTGTCATCCTATTTTCACAGACTGGATAAGGTTGAAAGGGACCACTGGAAGTCATCTAGTCAAACCTCCCTGCTCAAGCAAGGTCATCCTAGATCACGTTACTCGGAACTGTGTCCAAGGTTTTTTTCCATCTTGCATTAGCACTATTAAATGGTATTTTAGAGCATATTACTGTGGTGGGTTAGTCTTGGCTGTCACCTAAATATCCACACAGCTGCTCACTCACCTTCTTCCTAGCAGAATGGAAGAGAGAAAATAGGAAAAACCAGAACAAGAATGTTCATGGTTTGAGGCAAAGACAGGCAGATCCCTTACCAATTACTGAAAAAAGAGACTCAGCTTGAGAAAATAATTTATTGCCAATAAAAGTGAAAATGTACTAAATAATGCAGGTAGTGAGAAAACAGAAGCCAAATTTAAATCAACACCTTTCCTCCCCCCTTTCCCAAACCCAACTTCATTCCCAACTTCTCTCCCTACCCCAGGTCGCAGAAGGTTGGGGTTTATGGTCAGTATGTGCTCCTCCCTCCTCACACTTTTACCCTACTCTATGGTCCCTTCCACAGGCAGCAAGGAATTCCTGATTCAATGCCTAGAGTACCTTCTCTGCCCTGCCGACCTAAGTCTTTCCTCTGCTGATTCTCATTCCTTTTTTCTCTCTCCTCCTCTCTCTGTCATTCTTTTCCCTTTTTTTAAAATTCATTATGACAGCAGGGGCTGCCACTGCCATGTTCTGCAGTGGTTTGTTTGGAGACAGCTGGAAATGGCCGTGTTGGGCCCAGGGCAGCTCCGGCCTCTCCTCACAATGGCCACCCCACAGCCTCCACAGACAGCAACTCAGCCTTAGAGTTTGAGTTTTTTTCCATCATGTGTCACAACAAACACTTCTACCCATGTGTTACACCCCCATACCCATATGAAGCTCATTAGATGCTTTTGTTTTCCCTGCTGCCCTTTGGACCAGAATATAGGAAACCTCATTTGAAGTGTTGGGCCTCTTGATGGAGAGGGAAAGGGGTTAGGATCCACTTACGATGATAAATATGCATCTATTTTATTTGCACAGCACCTATAGGGAAATACTTTTGAATCATAACACCATTTCACTTACAAAATTACTTGGTATCTCATTCTAGTCAGCAAAGAAAAACTTGCATTGCCTCATAAAATGGAATCACAGAATCAATTAGGTTGGAAAAGATCTCTAATATCAAGTCCAACCCTTAACCCAGCACTGCCCAGCCCCCCACTAAACTATGCCCCTAAGTGCCACATCTCCATGTCCTTCCAATGCCTCCAGGGATGGTGACACAACCATGTTCCTGGGCAGCCTCTTCCAATGTTTGACAAGTCTCCTATGAAGATATTTCCCCTAACTTCCAACCTAAACCTTTTCTGGTGCAACTTGAGACCATTTCTTGGGGTCTATTACATGTTACCTGGCAGAAGAGAACCAAACCACACCTGTCTGCAATCTCCTTTGAGGTAGTTCTAGAAAGATAAGCTTTTTCCTGCTCCTCGTTTTCTCTAGGCTAAATGACCTCAGCTCCTCATGTGTTATTTGGGTTTTTTACACTATTCAAAGACGTAATTATGGCTCATTATTGACTATGCACCTACATATCTGCCTCAGCTCTACTCCAAAATAATATGGACTTAAAACATTTTGAATGGCTCGGGATGCTGTTCTCTTTCTACACTGTACAACACAATATGAAATTAAAAAACAGCTGAAGCAGATATATAATATTAATATATAAAAAAATAAATAATTATTTCACTCAGGCAACAAACAAAATTAGTCAATGAACCCAGAAAAAAAAGAGGAAAAAAGGACATTTATTCTGATATAGTTGATTTTTCTCCAGAAAATTACTGAAAAAAAATTCATGTTAAATATGTGTTTATTAGTATTATTGTTATTTACCAAAAACTAAGATAAATGTTATAACAAAGAACTCAGAAGAATTTTATAACAAAGCATTGCTCAAAATTAAAAATTGTTTAGCTGGCTGTTCCCAGTGAGTCAAGTGGGAAGTTAGATTCTTGCTCTTAAATTATAATTTTTATGGCTAGTAAAAGGAATCTATTTAGAAGAACAAATCAAGATGCTAAGACTAGTAGGAATATAAACACATTTGGCTTTTCTTTCTTAGTTAAGATAAGCTCAAAGAGGTAAAAAAAGTGTTCCAGTTCCTCCTTTTACTGATACTTTACAAAAATAGTTTTGTTCAGTAACATTATAGTTAGCACATTATATCTGGCAGCTAGAAATATACTTTGATTCATTATAGTTATTTGACTCATCAGTCAAAACTGTCAGGATCTGTCTTTCTTCTTTCACAGGGCAGGAAAATGAATTGCTAGAAGCCTAAGTTCTTGTCATAAAAGTGCTAGTATATAAATTACCTTAGTGTCATATGTTAGCTGTTGAGGTAATGCATCTGGTAATACCTAGATACATGAAACTATCCACATGGATCATTATAAAGTTGAATAAATTCTTGGATCCTTACTGTCTACGTAAGCTATTAACTGGCCATTTCATTCACTTGAACATCTAGATGCTATTCTACAGACATTGTTTTCCCCTATCCTACTCCTTTTCTCCTACAAACACTTTTTCTGTCCATACAAGCACTGTGCAACAAGCAAGCGTTGAAGGTAGGTGTATTGGGTTTGTGTGGCCAAATTTTGGTAGTAGTGGGGCTACAGAAGTGGCTTGTGGGAGACAACCTGGAATACATGCAATGGAAACATCAATCATAGAGGAGAAACAGTTGCAGCCCAAGAGAACTCCTGGAGTCAGCATAGAGAAACCTCATGTTGCGAAGTCTTGTTCTGCGTTACCCTATTTTATGTAACCTCTCTCCCCCCCCACCATCCCATGCTGCCTTCACTGGAACGCAGTTCCTGTTCTGCCCCCAGAGCGGGGTCACTCCCCTATCCTAACCCCATTGGCTGTTTCCCCTGCCTTTCCCCGGTTCCTGGGTAGCTCTCGGTCTCTCTCATTGGCTGGCCGAGTACCCAAGCTCCTCCCTTCCTTCCAGAATCCTTATAAGCTGCGGGAAACTTGAATAAACCCTCTTTGCCTCCTGCCTGCTTGCGCACTGCGTGTTCACTGCTGTGTCCTGCACCTGGGCTCACAGCACTGCAATTCCATCCAGGTGAGGTGGAAAGCAGAGAACATTTCCCCTGCAGTCCTGTCAGTGGCTTCTGTGAGAAATTGCCAGAAGCTTCCCCCACGTCTGCTAGAGCCAATGCCAGCCAGCTCCAGGATGGACCTGCTAACAGCCAAAGCCAGGCCAATCAGGAATTATAGTAATGCCCCTGTGATAACATATTTAAGAAGGAAAAATAATTACCAAGCAGATGAAATTGCAACCAGAGAAGAGTGACCATGTGAATGACAATGCAGACACCAAGGTCAGTGGAGGAGCGGCAGGAGGTGCTCCAAGCACCAGAGCTGAGGTTCCCCTGCAGCCCATGATGCAGCCCATGGTGAACCAACTGTGCCCCTGCAGCCCATGGAGGGTCATGGGGGTGCAGAGATCCACCTGCAGCCCATGGAGAATATCCACGCTGGAGCAGGTGGATGCCTGAAGACGCCGTGACCCGTAGGAAGACCATGCTGGAGTAGAGTCCTGGTAGGGATCTATGGACCTGTGGAGAGAGGAACCCACACTGGTGCAGGTTTTTCTGGTAAGGCTTGTGGCCCTGTAGGGAACCGATGCTGGAGCAGCCTATGCCTGAAGGAATGCACTCTGCGGAAAAGTGACCCACGTTGCAGCAATTTGTAGAAAATTGTTTTCTGTGGGATGTACTCATGTTGGAGAAGTTCGTGAAGGACTGTCTCCTGTGGGAGGGACCCCACACTGAAGCAGGGGAAGGACTCCTCTCCCTGAGCAGCAGCAGAAACAACCTCTGATGAACTGTCTATAAGCCCCATTCCCCATCTCCCTGCACAGCTGTGGGGGGAGGAAGAAGAGATCAGGAAGCAGGGAGGGGTGGAGGGATGTTGTTTTTAAGATTTATATTACTTCTTATTATCCTGCTCTGATTCTGTTAGTAATTATTTTAATTAATATCCCCACCTCAAGTCTGTTTTGCCTGTGATGGTAATTGGTGAGTGATCTCTCTTGGTCCTTATTTCAACGCATGAACCCTTCTTTATATTTTCTGTCTTCTCTCCAGTTGCAGAAGGGGATGATAGACCAGCTTTGGTGGGTACCTCGTGTCCATCCAGGGTCAACCCACTATAGCAGGAAGCAGCTGTTTAGGAACACATAGGCAGTGCTTTACTGTCTTTAGAGGCTATACCCAGTAAAATGCAGTGATTGAATTCACACACTAATACGCTCAGAGACTCTCATGCAGTGCTTCTAAAAAAGGATGGTGACAGTCCTGGCCCCAGAGTTTACCACTCCTATGGCATAGAATGTCTTTCATTTCTCCTAAAGTGCCATATCAAGCAGTGGTGTTCCCAAGTGCGTAATGAAAGGGGCAGGGCAGGATATAGCTGAATGACAGGGGGTTGTATCAGCTCAAATCTCCAAGTTACTTAATATTCAGCATGTCAGCCCTGTTCATTTTTCTGGGTAGGCTCAGAATCTACCTTTTGTAGAGTCTTATCTGCTCATTTCAATTTGCCTTTCAAACCCAAGTTTCAACTTAAAATTAATGGTGCCAAAAGAGTACAAATGTCCTACCCTCTTCATGCTTCCCCTCAGTCATCATCACCCACTGTATACTGCGTGTGCTATTCTTTTAAGCTTAGTGGTCCCTGTAAATATATCTCCCTTTATGAGACCTGAGGTACAAGGTTGTTCAACTACTTAGTGTGTTATCTCCAAAGGTAGTAATGAATAAATGATGTACAGTACAGCTCTACGTATATGGTCTTTCTTTCAGAAAGACTCCACTACCTAGCAATACACAGACCCAGCATTCCAAACAGATGTGCCCTTTTCTTCAGTATGTCTGTGTTCTGTTGCCATTGCAACCATATGTAATATTGTGCAATTAAAGTGGGTTTGCAGTTTTGCTCTTTGATCCCAAAATTACATTGACCTCATTTTTTGTTTGGTTGGTGTTCTATTTTTATTCAGGCTTTGCTTTTTGGAGTGGAGGTGAGAAGATATATTTACTCACATATATTAACCATAGCACTTAAAAAAGAATGATGAATAATTTTTTTTTTAAAGATTTTTTCAAGTATACCAGAGATGCTGAAGTTCGTCACCTTCCCCCAAGTAACATATTCTCTTTCTCTTATTGGTCTATTACCTATATAACCATTAAGGACTGGAAAAGAGCAGCCTTTCATCAGCCTTCTGAACACATGATAGACAGTTGGGTAGAATTATGCATAAAGAGCAGTAAAGTTCTTCATATCCAGGCTGGTGTATATTAGATTTGAAGTCTCTTCCACCCACAGCAGAACAGTACAGAGGAGTTTTGGGAATCTTGATTTGGTCCTAAAAATGAAAGAGTTTCCTTTTTTATCAACACTTCATGTCATTAGTATCTATGCATGTCATATTAAAAACTTGTTAGAGTGATAAAAAAAAATCTAAGAAATAAAATTAGATGTGGCATCATCTGATGGAGACTCTAGAGTATGCAACATAAAATGAAAAATCATTGTGTTTCACAGATTTTTTAAAATGTCTTGAATTGCTCCTACTACGGTGTTGAAATTGTAAATGAGCGTACGCTTATTCAGTCACAGAAGTTTGCGCTTGAGCCATGACTGTGAAAGAGTGGCATGTCTAATACAGAATATGTGCCAGAGTAGCTGAGGAGAACTGAGAAATTCACTGTGTGAGTTCACTGTGTGTCAGTGGTAATTATTAAGCCACAATGGTGTGTAGTTCTTAGGTTATTTAAACAAGAGAAATAGTAGCTATTATTGGCAGAAGGGTTAACATGCAAAAGCAATGGAGCACAATGGAGCTATGCAGCACCTGTAACTGGAATTACTTCCCACGTGGGCAGTTCTTGTGTGTGTTGATGTGAATAATGCCTGAAGCACAGTAAATACGTAGCAAGATTATTCATTCAAAATTAATATGAATTTAAATGTGATCATAATAGACCTTTTCTTAGGTAGTTTCATTGAGCATTTGGATGAAACAAATGATCATAACAAATCTGTTTTCACTGCAATGTTCAAATATGCACCTCAAAGTGCATATTCAGTCACACATATTTCATAAGATACTGTCCCTTTTAGTCGTATAAATGATAGAATGTGGCTATACTGAAAGAGCCAAACTTACAAGACAACCTCAGACACAAAAGGTGGATTTTTGGTGACATAACTGTATTTCAATACTGAGTGTCTGAAAAAGATTGAATTTTACTACCTCCACCTTTGTGGTGATAATTAAGAGTGCACGGGTAATACAGTCAGGTTTTTTAAAGAATATCTAAGAAGTAATACAAAATTAAAAACATGGAACGGTAGTAAAACAAGTTTCCAAGAAAGCTTGTCGTTTGCAGGAAGTCTGTTTGCTGTTTAGTGTAACACAGAGTGCTAGGGAAGAAATTAATCAGCCAAACAGCTTGCCTTTGCAGATTTATAGGCTACTTTTGAGTAATATGTGGTTTGTTCACTTTCTCTTTGCCAGCCGTTATCTAACAGTGCTAAGACTTCCTAATTAAAGAGGTGATTCTTTAACTGTGAAATCTATATTCTATTATTTTCTCTATTTACTGCTCAAGCTGACTTTTTTAAAGATGAGTCTTGACTTTAAATCTGGGTTGATTATTAATTTTACAAAGGGAAGTCTTTCAAAGTTTCTCTCCAAGAAGGAAACCTGTTAGATAAAATTAAGCTACCTCTCTGAAGGAGAATAAATGGGTTTTCAACATTGAAGTAGATTGACATGAAACAGTAATGCAAATATTAATATAAATGCAAAGCATAGTAAAATTTTTTCTACATTCTGATTTTACTCTTTTACATGTATGTTTTTAGGACATAGACATTTGTTATCAAACTTGTATTTTCAAATACTTATGATTAAACTTTTGGTTGCACATTCTTCTTGGACAACGCAGTACAATAACCTCGAACACTGGCACTTAAACTGTCCCTTCAGGACCCTAACTCACATTCAGGAAAATACAGAATAATTACTATATTAGAAGGTAGAAAAGTTGCCAGAATTTCTGGGATAGTTCTTCCTTTTATACTATTAGGGAAATGACACTTTGACTGCATGACAAGATAAGCTAATTCTAAAATAAAAACAGCTATTGTCCAACCTGGCTATAAGAAAAGGCCTTCTTCTGAGAGCACTGTGCATTTCCAGTGTGACTCCTCTGCTGAATGCAACAGTAGATTTGCAGGTTCTTAACTTTCACTGTGCAGATTGGCAGCAATTTCCACTTTTAGTTAGGAGTTTAATTAAAAATGAAACTTACATGCCATCATAGAGATGCAAAGGGTATTCTGCCACCACCACCACTTCTGTCACTTAGCAAGGACACGCAGTATAGCAGGTGAGCAGGAATAACGTATGTAATCCTTTTTTACTGGAAAGGTGAAGGTAAAGCTCAGGCAACACAATGACAATGTCATGGCTGGAACATTTCCTGTGGGAATGGGAAATGTTAACTGACTTGACAATTTACCTTTGCTCAATTCACTTATGAAGTTAACACAGCATGTTTCAACGGTACTTCGCAGTCAGTCAGCCAGGCACGTCTATTTTCTCTACTGCTTGCACCAGATATTTGCTAAAATAATACTAAGTATTAAGATAAGGCAAAAATAACCCTTACAAGCAACCCCCACTAGCCAGTTTGAATTAAAATACTTGCTATTTTTAATTAAGTGTATATGTTAAAATTACTAGAAATTGATTGGAACTCCACAACCTTGGAGGCTATGTAAGTTTTTTAGAGGAAATCTTTGTGCTAGCTGCAAGGAAGGAAGAGAAAATGCTCTCACTTGCTGAAATCTGTGCATTAACCATTCTCATCTGTGTATACAGCCACATCTTATAACAAGGGTAGATATATATATATTAACAAGTCCTGCAGTTAAGACACGTCACCTTTTTATATGGGCAAGACAGAGAATGAAAAAAATACAATTCCTGTTGAATTCTGTGTTTGTATGACTGATTTGATGAACCAAAGATATATTAGCTTTTTTTCTCTGTTTAAGAAGGTATTATCCCTTGGAAATTTTTTTTCCCATGGGGAATGAGCTAGTTTTATTTCATGAAGCCATAGTAAATCTGTTTCTTGCAGCTCCTTCTTCTTTTTTTTTTTCTTTTTCATGAGAAAATGTTCAAAAATAGTTCTCCTCAGTGTAAAAAAAAAGGGTGGGTTTTATTTTTTTTTTGAAATTCACTTTCTTGTGCCCTGCCTGTTCCATTCTTTAGACTCACAGGTTATTTCACCTCTCAAAAAGGCTATTAGGCCTCTTTGGTTCTGTGCATTATTCCCTTTCTGAAGATCACTGTAGCCAATTGCCACCTCTTTAAGGTTCCTAGTCTTCTGACTAGTTGTTCACTTATTTTATCCCATTCAGAATCTTATAAGAGCTTAATGTGCTCTTCTGAGGTGCTGAACCCATCTCAAAAATACTGTAGACTACAATAAAAGCCTTTATTACAAAATCAGACACATTAGGTGTATTTTTATTTCCTAGTCTTTTTTTCTTATTTTTTTCACAAAAATATTTATGTTTCTGAATGAATTGGTAAAGAAAGTTCTATTTCTTGTGCTTTTTTATAGCAGTGTAACTACACCAGGATTTATCTTTTGTTTATAAGTGTCCCCTGCTGTCCCTCTTATAATGAGGTGCTCACCCTATTAGGATGCTGTGGACAGCAATAATACTAATTAATTCCATAATATACGTACATACCATAACAACAATAATGTAACGTGATACATATAATAATAAATCCATTGTACCCCAATCTATGATTATGGACCCAAATGCCAAAACTGTGAGAGACAAGCTCTTTAAAGGAAATGAGAAAATGTTCAGCAAATGTGAGCAAGGCATTTATTAATCAGAAGTTCCGTTCAGAAGCACCATGAGTAAATCTTTCTGTAAGAAATCAATAAACAGTTATAGTTGTGCTGTTTTAGGTTTATATACTTTCACGCTAGTTGCAGTGAGATTCTTTAAATAGCGTTAGTTGTATTTCTCCTGTTAGCAGTGCCTCACTCCCCAGATGGCTAAGATAGAGCAAATCAAAACAAACTGCCACCTTCTGGTGCTTTTGCTCAGTCAGCTGCCTACTTTGCAACACTTGCATATATATGCCAAATGCCTATCTAACACATATGAGATATGCCAGTAAAATACACTGAGATCTGAAATAAAATTTTATTAATGGGACTAAAATCTGTACTTACAGTCTGGTATCATTATGCAGCAGGGCCTGTACACTCTTCATTTCAGGTTTAGATTTATAATTATGAAAAACTCTGAAAACTTCCAAGAGGCTGGTATAATATATGTGTAAAATAATAAGCAGAGCTGGATCCTATAGAATTTTAACAACTCATTTCACTTGTGACCAAGCAAGAATACTTAGAAACTTTTCAGCTTCAGTTACACTCTCATTATCACAGCAAGCTGACTTTAACTCCACAGGAATCAACAAATACTATTTAAAATTATTTCTCACTAGCAAGCTGAAAATAGCTAGACCAAGGCTGACTATTCCATAACTTTATTATAGATGTGCATCACTTGAGTATTAAGAGACAAGTCAACAATATAAAAAGAGTGATTGATTCCAGTGTAGTGAATGGATTTATTAGAGCACAACATAAAGGGCCATGTGACTCTGATTTTCACAATTTTTCTTGCCCTGTCATGTTGTCTTCATGAGGAACAAATTTTCTCGTATAACTCGTATAACTCAACATTGCCTTCATAATGTATGCTTCAGCCCAGATATTATCATGTCATCCTTTGTATCTTAGAGGTCTGATGGGTTTAACCACCCTGAAAATCTTAGGACTAAACTGTTTATGCTGACAGCAGTCAATATCAAAATGCACTGCCATACCTCTGACCAAGTCACCCACAGAAAACTATGAAGATGAAGGTTATTTACAATACAGTTGCATGAGAATATATAAAAACTTTCTTCCTTTCATGAAATCTGTTGAATAATTGATCAAGGGAAATTTTAGCTTGGATTTAGCTAAAGGAATGTGAAAGACACTTTGTCACAAAACAGAGTTGTTGCCAGCATTACTCTTTTTCACTGTTGCTTTTATTATTCAATATGTGCTTATATAGGATAATGACAGTTTAATGTATTAAGTGTTCCCTCTTTTTTTCTTTAGGCTTTCTGTTATATACGTCATAGGGAAAATAAAAACAGGATCAAAGCAGCTGAAATTATTTGAAGTATTTGTACCAAACATAGTAATAATTTAAAGCCTTTTTCTAATGTGTTTAAAAGTGATGCACCAGCGTCAGATATCCATATTGAGGTTATGAAGGTTCTAATTAGGGTACTAAGCTGTAAGCTTGCTTGATTTCCTCTAATGCTTTGTTGTATAAAATAAAAATATTTTCAGTCATACAGTGTCAAGCCCTGTGCCCTAGTTTAGGTGTTTAAAATCTTTATGTCTCAGTCATCTTGGAAACTCCATAATGCAGATAAATCAGCATTTTTGGAAGGTGATTCACGTGCCCTATCTTAGAGCACTACAGAAAAAAAGCCAGTATACTCTCACAAACTGCTTGTTTCTCCTGATTGATTAACCTTTGGCTCTGGATGTCTCAGACATGAAAGTGTAACTCCTGTAAGTCTAAAAGTAGCTGGAAAACAATAACTGCCCTTTCTCCTCTCAGTACAATAAATTATCCTCTCTGTGTACCTCTCTGAAATATCTAAAATATTTGCTAACCTGTCTGCTAAAATCGATTTTGAACACGGTTAGATCAAACAATAATCAAGAACCAAGATGTGCCTGCAGCATTCAATTGCTATCCATACCAGTACTTTTTGAAATTTCCAAATCTGCCTTTAGATGAACTGAGTTGGAAAAGTTAAGATGGGAATTTGATAGGACTAAACAAATCCTTTATGTATTGCATGTTGTGCTATGGGATTTCAACTATTCTGTAAAATAATAGCAGCACGGGTTGGAAATTATCTCTGTACATGGCCTACTCTGAACAATAATCAAGCAAAAGTTCATCTGCTTCTGCTGCATGAAACAGGACTCTTGACAGAATTAGACTGGTTCGGTCATGGCTTTGTGTTGTGCAGTCTTGAAAATCCCAAGGATGAAGACTCCCTGCCTCTCTCAAGGAACTTTTCCAAAGTTGAAATATCCTTATAGTGAAGATTTTTTTTCCCTAATCTGCATCCTGAATCTCCCAAGACAGTACTTGTGGCTGCTGCACTGTCTACTGCCACCTCTAACAAGGAGAGTTTTAGTTCTCCTTCAGTTAGCAGCAATCTGCAATTAGAAAGATCAAACCAATGTCGGTGTACCTCCAGTTCATGTGTTTTATATATAAAAATTAAATGGAGGCTATTTATGCTTCAGCTTTCTAAATTTGGGGCTTCAAGTAAAAGAAGAAAAGAGTAAAGAGGCAATTGGGAACTTCAGTTTCTTACCAAATTCTACAATATAAAATTTTTGCTGGAACACTCTTACTTGAAAATTTCTGGATTTTTTCTGTCTGAACACTTCAAACCACTTTAAAATTAAATATGTTCATCTCAGATGTGAAGAAAAGTGCTGAAGTGTGAGTATGTGAGTCAGTATTAGCTGGCTAAACTCGGCTGTATGTTACTCTCTTTTTCCACCAAAAATTCAATCAAATTCCCAGTATCCTGACTACTGCTGCTATTACTGCTGTTAATTCCATTTTTTATATAAATAAAGAAGACAAAGGAAGTTTTTTTAGCATCTCATGATGATGGTGCTGCTTGCATAGCAAGAGACATTTATTCTAGTTCAAAGCACAACATTTTCAATGCATCAAACACTATCAAGTTTAAGAGGAGAGAATTCTAACAGCTTCTTAAACGTATATGGAGGACTTTAACAGCTCTAGGTAGTATGCTTCTACAAGATGACTGTCACATAGAAACACAAAAATATGACGGTGAACAAGAAAATAAAGATATGGCTGCCCTGAAATGTAAGTAGGTCTTGCAAGCAACGAACTTTTTATTCAAAGATTATTTTGAAAATACAGGATAAATTATATACATAGAATAGACTTGCATTACACCTACAACTTCGTTTGTGTTTTGTGAACATTAGGATAGTGCTCTTTGTCAGGAGAGTTCACAGAAAGAGGGGTCTTAACTTTCAAGTTGATAAATAAAAGTTTAGACTACAGAATTTTTAATATTTTATACAGTCAAGTGATAGAAATCATTCTAGATGTTTTATCAGATGAATAGTCAACAAATAAAAAGCTATTAGTAAATTTAAGAAAAAATAAATTAACTATATTTTGTTTTTAAAAACTGCATCTGTTTTGAGCAACTTTTCTGAAGAAATTGCTATCTCTTTGTTACATTTCATAAGGACAGAATACATGAATACTGTGTACTGTTAATGAAAATACAGCTGTGGTATCACAGCTAAAAAAGATGTTTATTTTTCACCAAGCACATTCCTGCATAAAGGGGATTGTGAAAGGTGTTACGATTGTGTAACATTATACACCTCATTGACATGAGCTCATGTGATTTCCTACCTAATCAAAATAAAGAGGAATAGTGTGTATGGTCTAGAAAACAAAAAATAAGTGAGCTATTTCACCAGTTTGGGAATAAAGACAAAATTTACAGTCCAGTCCTTTTGACTATGATATTTATAGTTGGTAATAAAATGGACTGTGGATTATTGGCTGGCTCTGAGGGCAAGTAGCATTCCATGGCTTATATCCTCATGGGTCTAGTCTCACCCCCCATGTTCAGAACAACATGGGCTCATCTTTACTAGCTTTGGGAATGCTCCCTGGTAATTCTCTCCAATTCAAAAGATTGAAAATACAAGAAATTCAAAGGTGTGTGAAATCTTTGTCAGCACTTCATCTATCACTTGAACCCAAAAGAGAAACCATACAGAAAGAAGCATGTCTACTGTCAGAGTCAACTGAAGCTACTTCCACTGGAGAACATGAAAACACACCCCTACTTTTCTCCACTGAACTCCCTGAATATCCCTCCACACTATATGAAAGGAAGAAAAGATTTAGTTATTTTGCCAATCAAAGCTTGGTATTGGAAGGCCAGAATTAGTAATTAATGCTATCATTGTTGTATTACCTTTTTTATTAAAAATATATCTTGGAGCAGACAAAACGGGCATAAAACAAGATATCCACAATCCTAAGTAAACCAGACTTTGGCAAAGACACGTGGATTCTCTAGTTATGTAAGTTAATTGGTCACTTGAGTTGACAACTTGAGTTGAAAAATTTGAAAGTTTTAGAATATTAAAGGAGTGAGATTTTGGTAAAGACTTTCAAGCAGGAGTTACCATTTAGGAGTTACCATTTACCATATGCTGACGATGTCTCTTGTAACAAAGCATTGCAATTAGGATCAAAGATATCTCTTCCAAATTCATGTTTTTATTTTCCTACTTTTAAAAATGCAATTATATTTAACTGTAGGGAAAAAAAAAAAAGCCTAGTCTCTTCCTGCAGCATGAATAGAGCCTAAATAGTAGGAGTGGTATTTTGTATTTGATTCTTCTTTTAGTATTAACCAGTCATTTATGTTTTAAATTATACGTGAACAGTCTACATAAAAAATAATGCCGCTTTTTTATTTCTGATGATTATATTATACATAATGAGCTAAATTCTATAGCTCTTATCATAAAACAATAATACTTTGCATTAAGAGAAAAAAATTTTCTTTTACTGATGACTGCCTTTTTTCCTGAGATGGTTTGTGGTTTCTTCTAAGGAGAGGAAGACGTAGTTAGCTAATGCAGGCTATCACAGCTGGATAAAAAGAAATCCACACAATAGCAGACAAAACTTCATGATCACAGGGTGATTCTTGCACTACATATGGCTCTGTGAACACTTTAGGCTTGCCTGAAGTTGTATAGCCTCTAACCTTACCCTCATTCTTCATTCCTCCACAGTCCCTTGCTCCCTCTCCCTTAAGCCAGCAGAAGTATTTATGGAGCCATACAACAGGCTGGACTGAGCTAAATTAAACTTTCTCCCACCACCACTGGTTTTTTTGTTGTTGTTGGTTTTTTTTTTGTTTTTTTGTTTTTTTTTTCTGGGTTAGTTCTAACTTAGATCCATTCCTGGCCTTGTTCACTGTCTGGCTACATGGATACCAATCTCAGCACTAATGGCTGTAGAAAAGAGAAGGAATGAGCATCCACATTCAGCAGAAGGCTTGGCAAATTCTCTCAGTATCTGGATAAAAAAATCTCAATGAATCACAATGTAAACATGTCATGGGTTAGGAATGGTACTCCCCAATTTGGTGTCCCCACCAAGACTCTCCAAACCATGTGCCACTCACTCACTTCATCACTTTCTCCCTCCCCCTCCCCCTGAGGTGGGCTGGAGAGAACTGGAGACACAGAAGGTAAAGATCATGGGTGAGATATGAACAATTTGCTGAAAATAGCAATGAGATAAAAGAAAACAAACAGTAACAGCAGTACTAATGACAGGAAAGGAATGATTGACATGGAAACTCCCTGAGAATAGGCAATGCTGGGCAACTCCCTCCACCACGTTTACTTGACTGGAAGGAAGCCCTTCTCCCCAGAACAGTCTCTCTTTCCCTCACCCACAGCAATGACATGAGGTGATATAGAATAACCTTCGGGTCCTAGTCATTCCCCTTCCTGGCAACTGTAAAAATTCCCTCTCCTGGACGGATCCAGGACAAAATGCTACAGAATATATCTGCAAAAAACACACCACTGGAAATAAATAATGTGTCTCATGTGACACAATATTCTGCATCACAGAATCATTACATTAATAATTTGGTTAATAATTTAAAAAAAAAAATATATATTATGTCCTCAAAATTCAAGAAATCCTCATATGGCATTCCAGAGTATTTGTCCAGAGCATATTTCTCTAAAATTAAATTGATACATTTCCCTGGGTAACAAGTAATCTCAAATCTCACAGACTTCTATGTGTTGCTGAAAGAGTGTGTGACTACTTGGTGGAAATCAGAGACAAGAATAGTGTCTTCAGAGTGTGGCAGAGTCTATCTACTCTGACACAATTTGCAGATTTAGAGCTTTGCAGAAAGCTTTGTACCGGTGTCCATATTATACATTTTGTTGTATTTCCCATTATGTTGTTCTAAATTTAATTGAATTGGATATTCAAATTCTGAAACTTATTAATTTCTTTTTGAGTGTGTTTCCTGATTCTGTGGCCCATTCACCTGTCAGATCATTCTTCAAAGCTAATACTAATTGTGGATTTAGTTGACATGCATAGTGAAAATATCAATGGTAAGGTATTTTTAACACATAATGGCAGTTCCAGATTTAGTCCCCTTCAGTATTAATTCCTGACAGTTATTGTCCCATTTAATTTAGGAGATAATTTTAAATAGAGAAGTTATCATCTGATGACTAAATGTTCCTTTTTATCTCATTTGTATCAATTGTCAGTGCACAGAGGCATTACCATGATCAATTCAAATGTATGAATGGTTGTGCCACCCGTGAAAATATGAGAAAACTGTCTCAGCAGAATAAAGCAGTGATGAATAAATGCCTGTTCTTTTCTTTTCATTTTCCTGACATCTACTGCTACGGCAGCTTACAGAAACTTACAGTTTGACTGTGCAGTGTCAGACTGTAGAATAATTCAGAAGTTCTGATTGACTAGAAAACCCTTTTTGTATTAACTTTGAATGGCAAACTTTTAAATTTTAGATCTGAGTCACATATTTCACTGAACCATTTTAAGGTATGAAGCTTAGAATTTTAATTTTGATTAATAGGGAAAAGAGTACTACAAAATAAAACCTAGGCCAGTATTATGGTAAAATCCCTGATTTACAAACTCGATACTGTCGCCTAATCTCAAAATGATTATTTTAAAGAAATTAATAATTTTCACTGTATACTGATTTTTTGGTTGGTTGGTTTGATTTTGTTGGGGTTTTTTTATGCATACATAGAAAGGGGTGGAATGCCTCAGTATCATAGTCAAATCTCAGCTTCCATAGCCATTAATAAGAGGTTATCAGAGATTGGTTTTGCTGCTGTTTGATTCTTCCAGAATGTGGAAACCTTAACTAATGCTCTAAAGTTATAAATTATGCTTGAAACATAAAGATTTTTAAAATTATGTTATAAACAAATAAAAGTAATTGTTTAAGAAAAAAGAAAAAATAGTGAAAAAATAACTATTGCTGATAAAGTTCTATTTATTTGGAAATAAAAGGCCTAAATTTGCCTCATTTTATATATATGAAAGAACAAGAATTACATCCACAGATCCATGCACTGAGTTCATCTTGGACTCAAACTGAAATATTTATAGCCTGGTTTTGGTTTAATACTGATGTTTGATTCTAAGGAGAGCTCCCAGTCTGAGTAACTATGTATTCCAAAAAAAAGATGAAGCTTAATATTATCTCTGAGAAAACAATGTTTTAATTTATACTTAAAGCTGTTCAATTGAAATATTTCTGTAGATATAAAAATCTATCAATATCAACTAGTCCTGTCATAGCAAATAAACTATTAGGCTTTGGGGGTTTTTTTGCACATTTTGATTAGTTAAAATACTCTCTTTCCAAAATAGGACAACAATAAATATAATTGCTAAGCTCAAGGTTAAGTTAGGAATTATAATCAAGTGCACATAACCAAAATTCTTTTCTTTCCAACAATTCCAAACAAAACAGATTATTCAGGAGATAACTTACTTTCCTATACTTTGTTTTTTAAAAAATGATTTTCCAAGATCAAAAACTAATTTTTAACTTGTTAACAGATGCTTTTTATTATTTTTTTACACAGAGCTGATCATTATTACTTTGTGTCCTGGTTATCCTGTATGAAATTGTTTCTGGTGCCTTGCCACTTCTACTCTAGATATAATGTTATAATTATATTGATTAAATAAAATATACATAAAATATATTTTCCTATTGATATAGAATGTTTTAGAACCATATAATTATAGAATTAAATTTTATAGAACTTATAGAATTTTAATTACATAAGAGTCTATTTCATGTTGCTTCAAAGCAAATATTATTATTGTAGCAATTTAATTTTTTAATATACCACAGGATCAGACTATCACATCATTATATTAATTCACATTAGACTGGGTTATGCTTCTGTCTACTATACTATGAAGGAAGTAAGTATAACTGCACTTAATATTTTCTTTTTCCACCCGAGTGTTTGAGTCAAGGAGTAGAGTCTCAAATCTGTGCTTACCATGAATTCAAGCTGACATGACAGGTATGCCAAAAGGATTCATACTTTGCTGCAAGTTTAGAACACAGTTAAAATCCTTTCCTCTCCTTACTTATACCACTAGTGTGAAGCAAGATGGGAAGTGAAGTGTAATCAATGGAGCTCAGGTCACTACATTCAATGTAGTGTGGATGTTCACCTTTTCCCAACACAGAAACTCAAGATAAGTCAATTATATATATATTTTTTTAACACTTTGCTTGGTACAAATGTTTATACTTTTCCTAGCTCATCTGACAAAAAATTCAAGTACTTGATGTACATATATCTAATAAGACAGAATCTGAGCTCTGCACCCATTAGGACCTACAGGTGTTTCCAAAAAAACACCACCTACATTTTCCTTTCTTCTGGATGTTCCCAAACTATTAATGTAGTAAGGTTTGTTTGATTCATTAGTCAAGTCAAAGAATTTACTAAAGTTATTGGTAAAACTGACTTGTTTAACATTTTGTGCATAAAGAAGACATGATTTTAAATTAAGTTGGAGGATCATTTAAAGTAAAGAGAATCTGGGCTTTCAGCATAAACCAACTTTTCATCAGTACAGATTCACTAGATTCACTCTCTAATCACCCACCAAAAAAATGAAAAAAGAGCCCCCAACCTTTTGTTCATTTGCATTCATTCACTTGTGCTTAAAGAAACTATGAAAGATTTCATTTAGCATTATAAAGACTTGACCCTTCATCCTCAGATGGCAATTTATATGATGAATCCATTATAATTTCAAATCTGGAAGACTGTACATGACCATTTCCCCGGTGCACAATAACACAACATATTCTATCTGCTCTTTATAGAGTACATAAAACTCCATATTTATAAGAAGTACTCTGCTGTTGAGGATACAAGACATAGATCAGAAAAACATTTGAGTCTCTGAATATAGCATAATATATCATTCTCATCCCCATCCCACAAAAAAGAAGTTAAACAGCATCTAATGATGTCTGTTTCCCAAATACACACAGAAGTTGCCGTGTGCATACAAGTTTTTATATTAAAAATCTGAATATTGGAAAACAGTATCAATTCTTTATATGAATGATACACAGTATCATACACATAATAGCCAAATTAATACTATTTTAAGATATTTTCCCTCTATTTCCTAATATTCAAATATCCACATTCTTATACATATTAGATAGATATTACCTGGAGGTTAGATTTGGTATTTGATATCAGATTTTAGAGAGATGATGTTATAGAAAGATGCATTATATATCCCCAAAACTGAAAGGTTTTTTTTGGATTGATTTCAAGCATTTCTGACCCAAAGAGGGTGATCAAATTTTAATGTTCACTTCCTGCACTAAAACACACTAATAGCCAGTAGATATGGATATTCACAAAGAAACTACTTTAAAACTCCTATGCTTTGGGAAAAGGCAAAAGGAAGAAAGAATGAAAATGCATTTTTTTTTGTATTTTTATTGCATGTTTCCATTATATTTATTTTAGTTGCATGCATAATGCAAGATATTGATTTTATTAGTGTTGATTTAAAATCTATTTTTGTAGTGGACATGAAATATTAGAATTTGATAAAGGTTTTGTAATGGCACTATCAGTTCTAGGAGATACTATTTTGCTCTTAATAACTTGCTGACAAAATCAGTGCTAATCAAAGTCACTTTGATTCTGGAATGTTATTTTTCATGAAAACTGACCAAAAGAGAAGATGTTTTTTTCAATTTTAGTTCATGGTATTCATTACAGCTCTAAATTGACTAAGTCCCTCAGGGAAATTTCATCTTTTTTATTGACATAGCAAACTGTTTTTAAGCTGACAGAAGTTTGATGAGTCTCCTGCAGCAACTTCACTTAAATAACTTCTAAATAATGGGCATATACCAAAGTACTCAAGATCATTTTTAAAGGATTCTAGCATTTACCTTTAATCTGGCTGCAGAACATCAATGGATTTTCCATATTTCATAAATTTGAAAAACTGATGACTCATATACAGAACAGATGAGGAGACATGATATGGAAATTATAACTTGGTGCCTAAGGATTAATGAATAGTTGTAGATTCTGAGTTTGTGATAACATCTATTTAAAATGAACAAAGTTGACTTTACAAGTAAGATTTATGGCTTTTGACAATCCATCTTTTGAATTACAAATTCACCAGTGTACTCTAAACTACAGTCCAATATTCTTATGCACATTTTCCAGCTCTGCCATATTCAATTATTTTGTGCTTCAGGAATAGTCTGACTTAAAAAACTCATAAAAAAATTTACCTACACTGAGATATGC
>NW_020955656.1:220620-271431 GCF_003031625.1 Empidonax traillii | reverse complement strand
TATCTGTTTTTTCATGTTTGGTGAGCTAGCTAGAGAAGTTGAGCTTCTCTTCTAGTGTACCATGAACTTACTGTTGAGGATTAAGACACCCACAGAAAAAGAGTTAACTGCCAATATTACATAGACAAGGTCAGCTTTAACAAATACCAGGGCAAGGTGGAAACAAAAAGAATTATTTACTTACTAAATTCAAGATACAAACTGTTTACAAAGATTTATCAAGATAAACATATACACAAAAGTGAAATGAAAGAACCATCCATCAGTCTGGTATTAAATAGTAACTTACATTAAAATAATTCAGGGCACACACCTATTCAGGGCACCTGGATTGTTCTTTATTAATTTAAACATTTAACTTGTACATCACCATTCCTAAGACACCTATTGGCAGCCAATTATTTTGAGTATTTGTTTCCTGAATTAAAAATTATAGTGTGCTGGTTGGGCTGGGCTAGAGTTTATTTTCTTCACAGCAGTTGGTGTGGGGCCACATTTTGGATTTCTACTGAAAACAGAACAATGTTGATAATCAGAGATGTTTTTGTTATTGCTGAGCAGTGCTTACACAGAGCCAAACCCTTTTCTTCCTCTCACCCCACCCCACCCTCAGCGAGAGGCTGGGGTTGCACAAAAAGCTGAGAAGGAACACAGCCAGGATAGCTGACCCCAACCAAAGGCATATTCCATACCATGTGGTGTCATGCCTAGCAGACAAAGCTGGAGAAAAAAGAAGGAAGGGGGCAGACACTCAAAGTGGTGGTGTTTGTCCTCCCCAGTCACTGTTGCATGTGATGGGGCTCTGCTTTCCTAGGCATGATTAAACCCTTGCCTGCCCATGTGAAGCAGTGAATTGATTCCTTGTTTTGCTTTGCAGCTTTTGTTTTCCCCACTGAAGTTTGTATATCTCAAGCCATGAGTTTTCTCACTTTTACCAATTTTCTCCCCCATCCCACCAGGGAGCGATTGAGCCTTAGTTGGCAGCTGGGGTTAAACCATGACAGATGACCATAGATTTAAACTGTCAGTTGTCTGGGAGTTTATCCTCTTAAGCTATATATAGAATCAAAATAATGGAATGGTTTGGGTTGGAAGACACCTTAAGGATCATCTGGTTCCAACAACTCCTTATAGAATTATAGAACCATCTAGATTGGAAAAGACCCTTAAGATGCTGAATATATTAAAGAATAAATAAAATTTATTGTACAAGAAGGTTGTCTACTGACCACTAACAGCCTCACAAGCAGTAGGAAATTAAAATTTATGGAAAATAGAATTCCAAAATAAGAACCAAGATACATGTTTTGGATATGTTACCCATTCTCCAGTAATATATTACTTATTACATTTTAGTCTGACAAGTCTGATCTGCCTCCAGATTAGAATCTTCCTGCTTCTTTTTCTTCAGTATTTGACCTGATTTTACATGGAGAACAGATATCATTCAAAAACAAAAACAAAAGTATAGTATCTCCAAGGTGCCTTGAGGCCTTGCTTATTCAAATGAAAATTTTTCACATTCTCCAGGATCAAGAACAGACCTGAATGCTCAGACTTGAATGACTATGATTTTCTTTTCATTTTCTTCAAACAATATAGATGCTTCTGACGCTGATACTTTTGGCCTCAGAAGTTTTTGCTCACTATGTAGATTTACATTTTCTAAATAGGAGTTATTAAGGTGTGGTACTCCCTGATGAAATTCTGTAGCTATGTTATTACTACTTCTTCACATGAAAAATTATATCATCTTTGAACACTTCACCCCACGCTAGACAAAGCAGAAGTAGTTTCCAGCATTTTTCAGCACCTTGCAGTGTCAGAGTGTTAGTGTACTAGATATGCGGAATGCCCCAAACCTGTTATTGATCCAGGAATTATCTCATAGAATATATTTTTTCATATATATATGCCTGAGACTAATCAAAATTACTCAAGCTATTAGTTATAACAAAATGCATTTAAAATCCTGTGTTCATCAACAATGGAGAGAGGGATAACATTTTTTAAAAAATCCATAGGTCCTCCTAAAGTCAAAAGGATATCACTGGGAGAGTCAAAACAAGTTTTTTCCTTATTAATACCATGGGCATCAAATCCATGGGAAAAAATAAAAGAGGAGCCTGAATGTGTTGTGCTGTCATGCCTTTGTTGAAGAAATTGTGTTCTACAGCAAGGTGAAGCAGGATTAGGTCTTTATGACTGCATAGCATTTAGCAGATGCCATTACTATAGTCAAATTATACATTTATTATTTTAAATAATTTTAGAGACAGAAATTATCTTATAAAATCTTCAAATATTATTTTCAATCTTTTCACATTATTTTTTACAATCAATGATATCATATAGAGTAATATTTTATATTTTATCTTTATTTCCCAATCTTACTTAGAAATTCTGGGAAATAAACCAAAGACAGATAACTTGAATTACAAAGCTTTACCTTATGCAGTAAAAACATGCTCTGTACAGATGGACCTGTAGATATTACTGCCAGTATTGTACCTTATCCATATGGACCATAAGATTTATGGCAGAAGTAATTATTTTCAAATTCATCCTTCCATACAAGTTAATGCTGCCTGTTTGCACGGCTTTTCTCTTTCTACTTCACCACATTGGAGAAGCAGGAATAAAGCAAAATAAATATTGAAGAGTGTTTGTATGGTAGGTCAGATACAATGCATTAATTATTGTTTTAATATCTTAAGACTCTTCTTCTCTGAGCATGGCAACATAAAGCATTCAGGTGAGCGTGCACTGTGTCAGCTCAGTGTTTCCACATCTGAGGATTCAGGTTCTTGCAGACAGAGTTTCATATAATGAAGTGCATGTAGCTAACAGGCAAGAGGCAGTGAGTTGACGACATTATCTAGGACAGGAAAAAGTTATCACAGCACCTTAAAGAACTTATTTCATAACAGGTCTGTCCTCCAGGACCGTAAGACCCCAGGCTCCTCTCATGAGCTCATCAAAGGGGTTTTATATTAAAAAGATACAAGGCTCCAAAAAGCCACCCAACAGATTTATTAAGAGGGCCCTCTGTTTTTATATACCTTAAGACCACGCATGGTAAAAATGCTACAACACTTTTCAAGGGGACAAAATAACAGTTTTATGGGCAAACCTTGGAAAATAAGGGAACTTGGAAAAAGTTTAAAACAAGCATTCAGTCAACATAAAGCATTTCACAAAGCATTGAGTTAGAGAATTCCAACCCACCCAGATTTAAGTTACCCAAATATCAAGAAGAGGAAATTAGGACAAGAGGAGGAAGCAAAGAAAGAGAGAGACAGAGAGAGAGAGAGAAAGAGAGAATTAATAGCTATTGTCTTAGATCCAGAGTGGATCCTGCTACTACAAGTCAAAGAACAATAGGACCACAAACACAGGCAGGCCTCGTGATGTTGTTTTTATTTCCTCTGGATTTCTGTGGCCACTGTTCCCCCACCCAGCTGGGGCTTCCAGTCTGGCAGCCATTCTGGGACTGGGTTAGGGGCTCCAGGGCATGTAGTGTGAGACAGTACTCCCTACGTGCCAGTAGGGACCCATCAAGTGAGGGGAGCACCATCCCACCTTGGCAGAACCCAATCTGTCCTCTCCCACACACTCAGAGTTTTTTTGAGCCAGTAATAACTTTTTATTACCTTTTTTCAGTTCCTCACACAGGACTTACTATACTAAATTACATGGTAGGAATATTATTAAACTATATTTATTACTAAAGCTTGTGTCTTGCTATCAGCCAGCTACAGGTCCTGCAGCTCATTAGGTAGAGATCCAGTGGGTGGGATATAGTATAAGAACCATAGGATGGACTGTTCTCACCACTCAAGAGAAAGACTTCTCCAGTGGTTACCTTAAAGACTAAGAAAAGATTTAGAGTTAGGTCTATATTGAGAAAGGTTGTGGAAGTACAAAAACAGTAGGATTTTTGAACAATCTTTTAGCAAAGGCTTTTCTATGGCTTTTCACCTCAGTTTGTACATGACAATATCCGTATTTCAGTCTCAATAAACACAAATTGTAAACAGTTATGAAAAAATAAATAAAAAAATATAATTTCTTATAGTCACAAATACAATGATAGAGGTGTCCTTTCCAAGATGTTATTATTCTCTCTTTTGAGCATGATTTAAAGTGTTGATGGTTTCATTTACAGGTCTCAAATAGATAGTGCACATGATTTCCAGTTTCTATTGTATCTGAGATATTCAAAGCCATAAATAAAGCAAGTATTACCCAGTGATCTTTACAGAAAGAAGATCATGAATGTAACCTTTGCCCTTTAAATCTTCCATTGCTCTTCAAACATTCCAATTTTCCCCATTTTGCTCTTCAGTTATATCTATGAAGTTTTCATTGTCTGCTTACACACAATATTGAGGTATTCTCTACTGCTAAATGTTTCAGGACTGGGATATGTCTTCAGGAACCACAAAGTTTAACTGATTTCCATTTGTGAAGTCATTTGAGATCGTCTGATGAAGGGTACTAAAAAAAAAGCTCTTCTTATAATGAGTTACTAAAAAGCCATCTCTTATAGTGTTTAACACATCAATTTGCATAAATCAGATCATATTCATTGTAACTTTGGGGATTTTATTTCTTTTGTCTTCAGGACTGGCAAAAATTCCATAAATAACAGCAACAGAAGTACAAAAAACCCTATCTGATTAACTTGATAAAAAATTCAAAGAAAACAAAACAATATAGAACAACACGAATTCTCCTACACAAAATTATGCATGAGTATTTCAGACTAACAGCATAGCAACAAATGGTTAGTTTTGAATACTTGCTGAGAGAAATACATTTCAGATAAATTTGTTTCTGAAATCATGGCCAAAATACACTGGTTTCAAATGAAGATTTTTTTTTTCTCTAGCAAAATAAATAATTCTCTGTTTAAAAATAAATTTTGCTTTCTACTTATCTAATTTTGTCCTTGGCTACCATAGACATGATTTGCTTAAGCTGAAAAGAAATAAAAGCTGTGAAGTTGTTCATATATGATGCATGAGAGCATAATGTGAAATTAGATACCTAAACCACAACAAGAAAGAGAACACTGCTCAGCTTAAAGCCTGAATCCACACTACTTACTCAGGACAATATTGTGCATTGTGCCTTCAGAGGCCCAAGAGTTTCTTGCTAAACATACCACTAAAATTGTAAATCAATATTATATTATGAATAAAGGCACAAGGAAACAGAGTAAGCATGATATTAACTGATAAATATATGAAATGTAACAAATAATTTTAAAAAGTGGACGTACCACTGACTTCTGAAGATTGCTTATCTTCATGTGAAGTATTTAGCAACTTAGCAAACTATATTTAAGAAGGATTGTTTACACTTTCTGTGTTACCA
Source organism: Empidonax traillii (assembly GCF_003031625.1). Taxonomy (NCBI): domain Eukaryota; kingdom Metazoa; phylum Chordata; class Aves; order Passeriformes; family Tyrannidae; genus Empidonax; species Empidonax traillii. The sequence continues at coordinate 266,049 of NW_020955656.1, read as the reverse complement.
CTTACATGGTTACACAAGAGCTACCAAAACATCTATCAACCTGATTATGGAAGACACTGTCCCAACAAGCTACAGATGAATGATGCTATTCCTCAAAGCTATTACTCTTCAGGCTATTGAAAATATAGGATCCAAATCATTTAGGTTGGAGAAGATCTTTAAGATTCTGTCATGATTTAGCCCCAGGAAGCCACCAAGCCCCACATATCTGCTTACTCACTTCCCACCAGTAGGATCAGGAAGAGATTTGGAAGGGTAAAAGTCAGACAATTTGTGGGTTGATATAAAGACAGTTTAATAAGGAAAGCAAAAGCCCTGAACACAAGTAAAACAAGACAAGGCATTAACTTACTGTTTCCCATGGACAGGGAGGTGTTCAGCCATCTCCAGGAGATCAGGACCCTGTCACGCCCAACTGTTACTTGGGAAGGCAAACACCATCACTCTAAACATCCACACTTCCCCCCACTTTCTATACCGAGCATGATGTTATATGGTATGGAGTATTTCTTTGGTCAGTTTGGTCACCTGTCCCAGCTGTGTCTTCTCCCAGCCTCCCATGCATCCCCCGCTTCCTTGCCAGTGTGACAGTACAAAAATTAAAGGCCTTTGCTCTGTGTAAGCCCTGCTCAGCGATAACAAAAATATCTCCATATTATCAACTCTGTATTCACCACAAATTCAAAACATAGCTCCACACCAGTCACTGTAAAGAAAATTAACTACCACAGGCAAAACCAGCACAGATTCCAACCACTAATCCGTCACTGCCAAGCGCACCACAAAAACGTGTCCACATCTACACATCTTTTAAATAACCCAAGGCATGGTAAGACAGCCACCTCCCTGGGAAGCTTGTTCCAATGTTTGACAACCATTTCTGTGAAGAAATTTTCCTGAATGTCCAAACTAAACCTCCCCTGGCAAAACTTGAGCCCATTTCCTATTGTCCTATTGTGTGTTACTAGGGAGAAGAGACCAATCCCCACCTCACTACAATCTCCATTCAACTATTTGTAGAGAGCGATAAGGCCTCCCTTCAACCTCCTTTCCTCCAGGCTAAACACTCCAGCTCCCTATTCTGCTCCTCATTAGACTCATGCCCCATTCCCTTCACCAGCTTTTTTGCTCTTCTTTGGACATGTTCTAGCACCTCAATGTCTTTCTTGTGACGAGGGACTAATGAGCACAGGATTCAAGGTGTGGCTTCACCAGTGTCAAGTACAGCAGGACAATGACTGCCCTAGTCCCACCAGCCAACCTTTTTGCGATCCAAGCCAGGATGAAATTGGCCTTCTTGGCCACCTGGGCACATTGCTGGCACATGTACAACCAACTGCTGAGCAGCACTCCTGGGCCCTTTTGCACCAGGCTGCTTTCCAGTCATTCTGTCTCAGGCCTCTAGTGCTGCATGGGGTTATTGCTACCCCAGGACCTCATACAACTGGCCTGAGACCATCAATCCAGCCTGTCCAGATCCCTCTGCAGAGCCTTTCTACCCTCCAGCAGATCAACAATCATGCCTAACTTCTCGTCATTTGAAACTTTACTGAAGGTGTACTTTACCCCCTTGTCATCAGTAAAGAAATAAAACAGGGCTGGCCCCAGTACTGTGTCCTGGGCAACAGCACCAGTGACCAGCCACCAGCTGGATGTAATTCCATTTACTGCCACTCTGGGCCTGACCATCCAGCCAGTTTTCAGTGCAGCAAAGAGGGCACCTATCCAAGCCATGAGCAGCCAGTTTCTCCATGAGATTGCTGTGGGAAACAGTGTCAAAAGTTTTGCTGAAGTCCACGAAGACAACATCCACAATCTTTCCCTATCCACTAGCCAGTCACCTTGTCAAAGAAGGAGATAGGTCAGCCAAGCAGGACCCAGCTTTCCTAAACCTAGTCTGGCTGGGCTTGATCCCCTGGTTGTTCTGCACTTGCTGCATGACAGCACTCAAGATGATCTGCTCCATGAACCTTCCCTGGCACCAAGATCATGCTGACAGCCCTGTGTTTCCCTGGATCCCTCTTCTAAACGTTCTTGTACATGGGCGTTGCATTTGCTAATTTCCAGCCATCCTGGTTAGCCAGGACTGTTGGAAAATGATTAAAAGTGGCTCAGTGGGCTTCTCTGACATTTCCACTGTGCCCTTGAGTGGATCCTCTCCAACCCAAGAAATTGTATGTGTCTCAGTGGTATAGTAGATTGCTGACCATTTCCCCTTGGATTATGGGGGCTTCATTCTATTATATGTCTCTGTCTTCCAGCTCAATATAATTCCCTTATTGTGGTCAGTTTTATTTCTGATGATCAAAAATCAGTTCAATTTATGCAGAAAAGAAATAGGAAAATTTCATGGTTCTCACTCTGGCAAAGTCAAGGTCCTATAGCATTTTGGGTACATTTACAATGTCTATTCAGCTGCATCACATTTATGCTGTGCTGCGGGAAAAATAAACTGCCCTCCAAGCCCTAAAGGCAAAGCTCTTTACAGACAACTAGAAGCCATTGTACTTTAACACTGATGGATGAAAACAAATAGGGAACAACTCTTCCATGGTGCTGTTTATTATTCTGTGAGCAATCTATGTGGATGGATTCTGACATAAGGACACATGCATAATATCAGACAAAATATAATATAAAGAAAGTAGTGTCCTATGAGACATGAAGAACTGAATATAGAGAGAAGGAGAATAGTTGAAAACATAGATAGTTTAAAATAACTTAGCACTTGGTTCAAAGAAATAAGAATTCTGTAGCTTATTCCTACTTCCACAAAAATAAAGACATATATTTTCTGCTCTGGGTATACTTCAGTTTGTAGTAACCTCTGTTAGTAAGTTTACTATCTTTGAAAAACACAATGTTCTACCAAAGATGTGTATGAAATTTCTTGATAGCTCCTATGGGCAAAGGACTACTTGTAAAATAACATGATGATTTGAACATACTAAATGTTTAAAAACACAGTGGTAGATTGCTGTTAGACACCAGGTTTTCAAAGAGATTTTGAGAAAAATATTGGAGGGAAATAAGCAGAGGTAACCATTGTCATTTGGGTAGTAAGTAGTTCCTTTACAATGTGCAGTTTAGAGTCTGGAAATTGCAATACTTCAGATTTCTCATGCCTTTTTAAAAACATAGCATGACAGATGATGTTGAAGCTATTAATTTGAGGGTTTAGGTGTGTATCTTTATTCTTCTGTGGATATGTTATTATTATTCATAGTTTTGCTCATATAAATGCCTTTAACTATTTAAATAACTTTTCTGACAAGGCAGTAAAAGGTGTAGAACAAACAACTGGTGTTTTTCTGAGCTCTTTGGTAAGTGTTATGATGCTTTCCAGCAGTTCCTTTCCTAGACTGGGTTAAAGGCTTTGTTTAGTTATTAATTCTTTGTGTGTGAAGGTTTACACTGTGCTTGAGAAGAAGATTTGTTTCTAATCTCTACTAGAGTAGTATTTGAGACATGCTTTGATGCATCACTATATGGATTCTTGGGGTTTATTACTCTTTGCTTCTTTCTCAGTGGCTGACATCTCTCCTCCCCTTAGGCTAAGAACAGGATGGCTATAGCCATTCCAGCTATAATCTCGAGCATCTAACCACAGTGCTAAGTGTAGGAATGATGCTCCAGGTCACTCCTCTGTAACCAAACTGATTTAGCTGTAGCAATCCCTGGTAGACTAATCTGGAACATAGCAATGCAAGGAACCATTCTCTCCATCATTCCAAGCCTACAATTTACAAAGTGGCACATCTCTTCTCAACTGGGAGATTACCTAGACCTAGCAGATTGTCTGTGAGTCATCTATCCTGTTTAATACTGCTCTACCAGACTTTTAAGACAGGTCTTCACTGGTTTCTGTAGAGCAAAGAAAGTTTCAGAGAGCCCAGCTAGATTTCCTCCAGCAGACCTCCCATTTGAGAGTAAGCCAGCAGTCTAGGCTGGCTGCAAACCATGGAAGAGCAATGGCATATGCCGAGTGTTTCAGCCTCAACTCTTTTCACCAGCAAAGAACAGCTTTTATCTGGCTAAAATGTCGATCAGATGTATATTGACCTAACTGATTCATTTCAGTAGAGCAAAACACTTGAAATAATTATGAAATATTGCTTTGGCCTACCATTTTAATAAATATTTCAGTGATTCAAAGTTTATTTCAAAGTTATTTATAAATATTTTATAAAAGCAAAGCATGGAAACTCTTTCATTCAGGCTAAACAACATTTCAATTTAAAACAAATTCTTTTCTTGATTATGTGTTCATGCAAGGTATATGCATGAACACATAATAAAGAGATGGCTGCAGAATGAGACCTTAAAAATGAAAATGTGGAACAAAAATTGAGTCATTAGGAAATGCAGTTCTGGCACTGTGTACATTTATGGTTGTGACAATCTGCCAGCTTCATGACATGTAATTCCTGTCTGGATTATACCCCACTACTATGTCATGCTGAATTGCAATGATAGGTCATACAGTCCTAATCCGTCACTTCTCACAGAGTTAGTGCTCTGGAGCATCATTCCAGTCATACTTCCACTAAGGTGAATTACTTTTTTTTTCCCAGATAATAAACAGTAAATTTATACACAATGTTTAATGAACTAAAACAAACAAACAAACAAAACCACACAGAAACAAAAAAAAAAAAAAAAAAAAAAAAAAAAAAAAAAAAAAAAAAAAAAAAAAAAAACCACAAAGACTATTGATAATCTATGCTGATTAAAAAAAAAAAAAAGCAGAAAAGCCACATGTCTGATATACTGAAGAAGAAAACTAAAAATGGCCCAAGTATTTGTTGATTTTCTTTGCATATTCTTGAACTAAAACTTTTGTGGTTTTTAATTCACTATTAATGTAATTCTTATAGTACAATTTGTAAAACATATTAAAGGGGTTTTTCTTATATAAAAAGGCAAAAATATTTACATTCTCCTTTCTCAAAGGAACCCCTAAAATATCTTTTTGATACAGACCTGCCTAATCCAGTGCTTTAGTTTACTTTTCATTTTTTTCTTACAGTAAGGTGAAAAATAGGAATACTCCACTTAATTGTAGGAGATTTTATTACAATATTTATATATGAAACCATCTTGTTATTGCTTTAGCTCAGATAAAAGCTCAACTAGTCAAAATAAAAAAGGGCTTATTTGATTCTCAAAATACTAGGAAACGTATAATAAAGCCTCTCTATATAAACTGTAAGTCTTTTAGAATAAGCAGAGCTCATCTTCACTAGTGTCCTGGCTTCAGCTGGAGTGGAGTTTGTTTTCTTCCTAATAGCTGGTACAGTGCTGTAGTTTGGATTTAGAATGAGAATAATGTTGATAACACACTGATGGTTTAGTTGTTGATGAGCAGCGCTCAGTTGAGGACTTTTCAGATTCTCTATCTGCCCTGCCAGCAAGGAGGCTGGGGGGTACAAGAAGATGGAATGGGACACATCCAGGATAGTTTACCCCAGATGGCCAAAGGGAAATTCCAAACAATATGGCATCATGTTGAACAATAAAACTGGGAAGATTTCGTTGGTAGGCAACGACCACTGCCTGGGGACTGGCTGGCTGTTGGTCGGTGGGGGTCGGAGGAAGTGCATGGTGCATCACTTGTTTTGCGTAGTCTTTTATAGTTACTTTATTTATTATTATTATTTTCCTTTTCTTTTTTTGCCCTGTTAAGCTATCCTTATCTCAGCCCACAAGTTTTACCTTTTTTGTTATTCACTCCCCCATCCCACTGCAGGGGAGTGAGCAAATGGCTGTGTGGTGTTCAACTGCTTGTACAGTTAAACCACAACAATTAAAAAGATCCTTAACTCAGCACAAAAGAAATTACCACAGCAGTGTTACATCTTCTTAGCAAGTATTTTTTGATCATATAAGAAAAACAGAAAACCTGTTTAGCGCCAAGGATGAATTCTGAACAATTTTCTTTGGTGAATCTTCTCTTCACATTTATTTGATTTGTCACTTTTTCTTGTGGGAATCTCATTTCTTCTGGAACATCTCTTCTCTACAAGATACCTATTGCCACCCATGAGAATGGGTACTATGAGAATGTACCACAGTATGATTTTCTTCACACTATGTACCACAGTACAGCCAGAAACCATAGAACTCTGGCCATATCTTTATTCATGTCCCTACACCTTTTGCTCCACCTGTTTCTCATCCAGAGGGTCTAATGTTCAGAATTTCCTTTTTATTTTCTGAAAGCCTTCTGGTCTCTTCCTTTCTGCAGAGAGCCTTGTTTCCAGCAAAACTTTGAATCAACATGTTTACTATCTACTGCAGCATTATCACTGTAGCTTTTACCTAGAAGTATTGCTATTTTTCCTCTTTTCAGAATATAATGTTGATGTTTCCAGCATACTGTTCCCCTAGTGCATACAGAACCTGTCACTACACTCTAGAGAAGTGTTTTTAATAGCTGGAGTTCTCAGTCATGGAAAAAAAAATAATAAGGAGGCTTATACTTTTCTGATGTTCTTAAAAGGGAGCATCTGTATAAGCAGCCCCCTTGAATTCTACTATTCATTTCAAACATATTTACACATGACAATATGGAAGCTAAAAGAAATATTTCTGCTAAAAAGTTAGTTTCTGGTGTTGCTTTTTATTATTATTTTAGGTTGCAATTTTTACTTCAAGCAATAATTATTTCATAGCTCAAGCCTTCACTTAAACATTCTGAAAATCTTTCATTTTAAAACTTCAGTAGCTGAACAATACAGAACATCTGATCAAGGATTTTGTCTCCTAAAAACATTTAACTAGAATACACTGAATGTGAAAGGAGAAAGGCATAAAGCAACCAAGATCCATCTATTACCGCAAAAAAAAATTGGACTATGTCTCTTCTAACTACTGAATGAAGCATGAGAGGCACAGTTGTATCACAATATCATATTCTAGAGTTGGTCATGACAATAATTTCAGAATTATTTTAATTATTACAAATTATGTCAGCCAACATGCAAGCTGAGAATGCTTTAGTATGTAAGAAATGGAGCTGTTGGTTTTATTAGCTGTTTTTGTTGTTAGGAGAAAAGCTTTTAAAGATGCTTGCAGTGTTAATTGCATATTTCTTTCCTGTCTTGCAGAGAATAGCATAAAATCACTGATGTGTTTGTTTTAGTTTCCAAAAGCTAATGTAAGGGAATAAAACTTACTTAGCATGAAGTCAATCTTGCTACTGTAAAACACTTTTAGTGTTAAAACATTACGATACATTTCTTCTGCATAAGAACAAAAATGTAAGGGAAAGCTAAAGAAGAAACTAAAATTCATTTAAATTCTATGATTTAACAAGAAAATTCATATTTTTTATCAAATACTAACCCACAGTAAGCTATGAGAAAGCACTAGCTTTGAAAAAAACTCTTAGCAAAAAGTATCCAGCACACAGCTGGATAAACACATCATATGGTGGGTGAGCAATTGGCTCACAGGTGGAGCACAGAGGGTAATAGCAAATTGATTGACATCAGACTGATGACCTGTCACTAGTGGGGTTCCACAAGGCTCCATCTTAGGCCCTGTGTTCTTCAACATCTTCATAAGTTAGTTGGATGCAGGGCTGGAAGGGATACTAAGCAAGTTTGCAGATGACTCAAAACTGGCAGGAGCTGTTGACTCCCTCGAAGGCAGAGAAGCCCTGCAGAGAGACCCTGACAAATTGGAGAACTGGGCAATCACCAACCATATGATGTTCAACAAGGGGAAGTACTGGATTCTGCATCTGGGATGGGGCAACACAGGCTGTTCATGCAGACTGGGGAATGACATGCTGGAAAGCAGCGCCATGGAAAGGGACCTGGGGGTCCTGGTCAATGGCAAGTTGAACATGAGTCAGCAGTGCCCTGGCAGCCAGGAGGGCCAACCATGTCCTGGGGGGCATCAGGTTAAGCATCACCAGCCAGTCAAGGGAGGTGATTTTCCTATTCTGCTCTGCGCTGGTGAGGCCTCACCTTGAATATTGTGTGCAGTTTTGGGCACCTCAATGTAAGAAAGATATTAAGCTATTAGAGAGCTTCCAAACGAGAGTAATGAAGATGGTGAAGGGCCTTGAGGGGAAGCCATATGAGGACCAACTGAGGTCACTTTGTCAGTTCATCCTGGAGAAAAGGAGACTGAGGGGAGACCTCATTGCACTCTACAACATCCTTGTGAGGGGAAGAGGAAGGGCAGGCACTGACCTCTGCGGTGACCGAGGCAATGGCCTGAAGTTGTGTCATCAGAGGTTTTAGGCTGGATATTAGAAAATGGCTCTTTTTACCCAGAGGGTAGTGGGGTACCTGAACAGGCTCCACAGGGAAGTGGTCACAACACCAAGCCTGATGGAGTTCAAAAAGTGTTTGGGCAATGTTCTCAGGCACATGGTGTGACTCTGTACAGGGTTAAGAGTTGGGCTTTGATAATTCTTGTGTAACCCTTCCAACTCAGCATATTCCATGATTCTGTGATACTGCAATAGCATAAATAGATTGCTAGTTCCACTCGATCAAAGCAGATTACTAATTGACTTTACAGACCAGTACACAGTTGTAAGAGTTAGAATAGGTTAGAAGTCGAGAAATTGTTGTTTTCATTCAGAAGAGACTGGGAAAAAAAAAATCTTTCAACCATATCATACTAAAATTATAACAGAAAATGAAATGTATTTCCTTATTAATGGTGGTCATCCACATTTACAATGTGGAAAAGCAAGAGTATGTGTGTAGGTAAAGTTCAAGAATAGAAAAATCAAATAGCTGCTGAAAGGACTTATGTGATTTATAGCTTCAAGCTCCTGGGTTTCCATACCTTAAAAATATCACTACTATAATTATGCAGTCTAGCTTCTTCTGATGTATGCCTCTCTAAACAAGGAGTATAATGAGCTTTGACATGCATGCTCCTTCCACAGGCTTTTCATAATACATGTACTTATATCCTACATACATTCACAAACTCTGTAATAATCAGCGGGTTATTCCAGACTGGGAAGTTTCTTGGTGATGTCTCTTACCTGGGCCCTAAGGAGACAACACACCTTCCTTGATTAATTATGGAATTATTCCATAACTCTCAATAGTTACTCTACAGCCTGTTCCAACTAAAAGTGACTCCCCAACAGGCTGTGAACCGCAGCAGGATGGATGAATGTGCACCATATAGACTATTCTCTCTTAGTAGAAAACAGAAAGATTGACTCCTCCTCTGCCTTCTCAGTCTCTCCCCCTTCTCTTTCCCACCTACTTCTTCCTTTTAGGGTTAGCTCTGGATTTCCCTGCTTTCTTTCAGATCGGTGTAGCGTAGTGTTATTTGAGGCAATTCAGTAACTTCCTGTCTCTTAATTTTTATTTTTATTTTTATTTTACTTCTCCAAAACATCTGGAACCTACATTTTTCTGACTTTTCCTCTATTACCTCCAGTGTAATCTTTCCCTGTACAAATAGTTTTCTCATTTATTTTTCCTCTCTCTATCTTTTTCCTACATCTCTATGTTTTAAAGTGCTTTCCTTCACATTATATAGGAGATTTTGCCTCTTTCACATCTTCATTAAAATTTTGCTAGATGGAGGAATATAGGCCACTTCTGTTACAACTCCACAAAGGGCTAGCGTCTACATATTGAACGGGACTGACATCAAAAAACAGATTTTGGTCAAAGGATATCTGTGATACTCTATTATGTTTGAAAAAATGCTAAGACTATTAAGAGATAAGAGAGAAAAATCAACTTAAAAGAGCCTGCATTATTCAATAAACCTGAGACCTTGCAGATGAACACAGGTTAGCCAACGCACTGTGAAAAAGGAATCCTCATATATTGTGAGAACAAACCAGACTTTGAAACTTGCTGCGTCTCAACACAATCATGATATCCAACAGCCACTTACATGCCAGGTACGTATATTAAACTGCAGTACTTCTATTTAAACTGTTTGAACTGCTTTCTTATGCCTCAGATCTGTTCCCTCTACATTCTCAATGTTACACATGCACGCTCCAGGGAAAAGCTACGTTTGCTGCTATTAGGCTTTGAAATTAAAATATAGCAATGAGGAACTGAATTAGATTCTACATCCTTACAGATCTTCAAAAGAATTCACATTTTATATTCAAGATAAGCAACAAATAGGTTTCACCCATCTCTATTGTTTCAGAATTTAACATGAATGAGATTATGCCTTGAAGGCATTTACTGATCAATAGAATTGTTATTACAGTTTATAACAAGTGAGAAATAAGTAACTTTAGGGACAATTGCAGGCATGTCAATTAGAAAATCTTGAATGCATCTACTGAAGACCCATTGTAAACCAGCAAAGAGAGAACCTGGCATTTTGTCCTTTGCAGTCACTTTTTCAGGACAAACTTTCCCCTCACAAAGAGAACAGTGACAAAAATGGAGCACTGACCCACTTATTAACCTACTGCACTTGTTCTACAAGAACAGCTGTTGTCCAAGTCAGAAAACAGCGAATTGGCACCACCTTAATCCCCATTGCAATGAATGGCTTGCAGCTCCATTCTGAGAAATTCTTGTCAAATAGAAAATATCATCTAATTAATCCAAATATTTTTGTCTCTTTAAACATGCATTTGGCAATTTTTTTACAACATAATAGCATACCTTACTATGCACTGTCTGCTACTTGTCAAAAGAACAGACAATGTATAAACACTGAAAATAAAATTGCAGGTGTCATATCTAAGAGAAAATATGTTGCTTGTTCAAAATTGAATAAACACTTTATAAAAATGTAGAGTGTTGTGTGGTTTAGTTACTCGGACTTCATTTTACTATGTTGTGTTAGGACAAAGATTTATGTCTCCATTAGAATAAAATAGAAATAGCATAGACTACACTGTTCTTAAAGCAGAAAACATATGGAACAATTTTGAATAGCACCAATAGACACAAACCCATGCTAAGGATTTCTGGAAGACTATCCAAGTATCTCACTCAGTTTTGAGCTCTATTGCAATGAATTATTGAGTTTTCCTCTTCCTTGTGGCACAGCAGCCGCACTGTTTCAAGTAATTGTTCTCCCAGGTTAATTCTGATCCAGTGACTTCTCTTATTTTCTATCCCAATCAAGCAAAACACAGGTTTTGTTCTCAAGCAACTTACAATTTATTTAGTGTTCTGTATAAGCCCTAAAGGTGTCTGCATATTGAACAAATAAAAATAAGCACGCTAAATACTACTAAATCTTGTGGAAAAAGAAAGTATTGTCTCTAGCATTCTTTCCAAAGTAGAATGAGTCTTGGAAGAGGAGAACTACTGCAGCTAAATTCATTTCAGTGAATTTCAGCCATCTGAAATATAGATACCCAGTTTTGAATTAAATGTGCTATGTTTTCTTTATAGACAACAAAGATATATAGGTAATTCTAGAGTATGATTAATTTTAGATGTCAACAATAGGATGAGATGAATTTCACCCCGGGGTGACTATTACTCTTTTCTGACTCTGAAGTGTCTAGCCAGGCAGTAGAGACTTGCACTATATATTTCAAATTTAACTGAAATTAATCCCACCCTGTTTGCCCTACAGTTTTGCCAGAAAAATTGTAACTTTCATTTTAGGTAGGGATATAAATGTCTATTTCTATTTGCATTGCCTCTGCCTATATAGGTGATTTGCTACATCATCAATGCCATCATCTGAAACTACCTAAGAACATAAACACAATGCAAACAGAGCAGAGAGGTTCCACCTCTCAGGCCAGGCCAAGTAATTTACAGAAGAGGCAGCTTTCAGGGCTTTATCTCATCAGAAACAGGTAAAAGCAGTTTTACCTACAAGTCCTTTTGCAGGTATGCTCTAATATGGGTCTGGATTTTTGCCAAATCACTACCAAGTACAACACAGTGTATTACAGATTCCTGTGCTTCTGCCATCTTTGACATAAACAGTATTACTCTGTTGAAAAATTAAACAACTGAACATAAGTTTCTGCACACAGGTGTCATATATGTCATATATATCTAATCTCCTATTCTAGGTCATGTAGGCAGTGGTTTCTGGAGAGCAATTCAGCTGATCAGCCCCAGAAGCTCAATTCGTTTGTCTAAATGCAAGCATTTAATGTCATTTGAGATGCTACAGAGTATATGAGAAATTCTATGAGATCCAGCAATTAGGTTACAGGACATATAGGATGTCCTCATTTCCAGAGAAGCTGCTGGGACCAAGTAAAAAGCCGTATTATGCCTCAAATGGTGGAAGGAATCTGTGTTGAGGAAACTGGATAAAGGCTAAGATCTCTACTAAAATCTCTATTGACACAGAGACATTTGTACGGTCTAAATCTCACATTGAATGATCTAAAGTGGAACTCAATCCCTAATGCTGCTGTAGTGGATGTCTAAATACAGCACAAAATTTTGGTCTCTCATTCTCTATTTGAATTCCCTTCCGTAGAGTGTCATTTATGACCTTCTAATACTCTATAAACATATATAACAATCTTCTTCCAACACCTTGAGCTCAGTTAAATGGTGTATTAAATGTGGACAGCTTATCCAAAATTAGTCCATTCATAAAATATCTCTCTCTGGTGGAGAGTAACAGTTTTCAGCAAAATTTTGCAATACCATGAGAATAAAAGGGGTTATAGATCAACTAACTGTAAATACAAAGAAACTTAGCCATGATAAAAGTTTTGAAAGTGAATGATTAATATTTCTTCATAACAACATTATTAAGAAATACTTCCGTTCCAGCATCCCTCCATTTTCTCTACAGTCACTGGGGTTATGTATTAAGCACCGTGGTTTGAATTTGGAACCTCTAATGTTTGGTGAGCTTTGGACAGGGATTTTCTAATAATCCAGCACCTTTATAATTTTTTGTACTCATAAGTTAAAGTTTGGGTATCTGTGACGTCACTTCTGAGCACAGATAATTTATACAGTCATCCAAAAAAAAAAGCAATTTTATGTATTTCATTTTTGTCTTCTGTGGTAGCAATTCAATATCAGTACATACTGGATTAAAGAACATGGGAAATTAGCATAACCATAAATACAGCTAACATGATTACCAATAAAATCAAAATAAAGGACTGTGACAATAGTTTAAAAAATCTGTAGAAAATATAAATTGCCACTGGCTGAACAGCATATTACTAGAAAAGAGTAGCTTATGAAAACCTAAATGAGCAAAAACTTACTGCATCTGAAATAATCCAGTTACTATATTATTTTATATAATGTGTTGTTATATGCTAAAGACAGCATTTAAAATAAAAGTGAGGAAGTTCACATGTGGAACAGACTTCTCCACAGTATATATGAAGTTTTCTAGTTTACACATGTGAAACAGCTACCAGCTTTTCATTTACTAGTCCATTTTAAGCAGTGTTTACATATATTTTTCCACAGAGTCATAATGCATTAGAATGTACATTCATGAGCATGTTTTCTATGGTGGACTGGCTTATCACTTAAAGTTAGGTGGGTACTTAAAGCAACAGATTACTTTGGAGTACCAAATGTCCCTATTCTATTGTTCTCATAGAACAGAATGCACACAGCAGAGGATGAAGTGAGATGAACCAGATAACAGCTATTTCTGACCATTTTTTCCTTATGAAAAAGGCCACAAGTCCATCTACTCAGCCTTTTTTCTCCTAATCTCTCCATCATATATACACTCTTTCTTTTCCTTTCCTTTCTGTTTTTCTAAGATGACCTTTACATCACATCTTCACTCTGGGTGGTCAACATCAATTTAACTTCCACAGCAATTTCATATATATTGTAAAACGTAAAAATCCATTATATTATCTGCAAAGAAATTTATGCTTATGGACATTTTAACACCCTCTACCAATGGCAATTCAGCTGTATTTTTTCTTGGAAGGCTTCTGTTCTCTTCCTTCATCTTTCAACAGGATGTTGAACAGAATGTTGCTCATAATTCCTTCTGAGCCAGAGTTGGAGCACTGCCTCAGCACAATGTTTTAAAAGATTTCTCTTTTACTGCAGTTGCCATCTTTCAAACTTATTCCTGCTGGTGGCATTCTTTACACTGGTGGGCTCACTCTTCCCACTCAAACTGTCCATTTTATCTTTCAGTCAGGTTGTTATTTATTTCTTAAGCAATTTTCTAATGTTTCTTTGCCATATTCTCTATATCACATAGGAAAATAAAAACAAGTGACTGCTGGAACCATAAACAAGTAATTTAAAATTATTATCTATTTAGTCTGTGCTTCATATATTTCAAGACTCTGTCTGAAATGACTTGCAAAATTATCTGGCAAGCATTACCCGGTACATAAATGGTATCAAAGGTTACTTTCCTTGCTGTCTCTTCAAGAAGATTTCCTCTTCACAAAGGAATAAAACATAGCCACAAGGAATGGCAGAAGAATTGAAAAAGAGTGTGACAGCAGACCTTTTACAGGTCATGAGCATGGCTAAACTGACAAGTAACACTTGTCCCTGCCAGGAGAAGGTTTCTGGTTCAAACAGTTACTAAAGTTCAGGTTTGGGATGGATCTAGGAGAATACTGTGAGTTTCTTCTCTCATATTTGTAAACTCTCACACAGCAAAGGCCACCGTCAAAGAGAACACTCAAGTCAAGATGGTGACAGCCATTCTGGATAAAGGCAGAAGGTTAGAAATATATATGTCTTCTGCAATAAAAATTGTCAGCCAATCATGTTGTTCAGGATATTTTTCAGTCACCTAAATTGAGATCTCCTTGGACAAGTTTTCAATCTTGCATAAACATTCACCAGAGAAATAAAATACTAAGCATCATGGTTTAGTTCTATTTTCAATTATTTTTGTTGGTCCTGTTTATTATTATGGCAAGAATATTTCTACATACTTCCAAAGTCATAAGTTTGGACCAACATTCTGCCTTTTTTCTGCCTTTTTTCATGGGTCACAAGGAGTTCACATGTTGGTCTTGCACCCTATGAATGTAAAGGCCTTTGAGATGTCATCCCCCTCCATGCAGTCTTGCCAGTACTGATTCGACATCATCCTGTGGAAACAGAATGCACACCACCCTTAGGACTTGTGGTCTTGTTCAGCTCTTCTTCCCTTAGCTTACTTTTCCCCTTCTGTATTCTCACTTCTACAAGTCATTTTGACTGCTTGACTGTATTTCTCTTTCCATTTTTTCTGTTTTTCTGTTCACTTCCTTTTTTCTTCCTTCTATTCTCTCTACTTTTCCAGCAGTTCTCTCTGTGTCATCTTCATGCTTTCTAAGTCTCACTCTTTCTTTGTTTTTCTTCTCATGTCTTCATCCAATTTTCCTTTCCCTTTTGTCTTGTATTTTAGAAAGCTCTAGAAGTGCTCCTCTCCAGCTCATCACTAACCTATAAGTGATCTTATATTTTTTTTCTTTCCAGAATACTTCTGTAAATTAAAAGGCCAAGACTAGCCTATTTTTCTCTCATCTAGAAAACAGAACAGATTCAAATCATGCAGTCTTAGTCCATTTCCATCACCAGAAAGTGCACAGGGTTCATAACTGGAATATGATTCTAACATCTGCAGCTGGCAGATCAGGATCCCAAATTTACATGAACCCTGATGGACTCCTGATGGGGTGAGGCTGGCATGATGACATATATGTTCTGCCATAAGAAGAAATAAAACTCTAAAAAAATAGTGTTAAACATTGCATCATGATGTCTGCCACTCTGTGAGAACTGAAGGACTTTTTTTCTCCTTCTAGACTGTACTGTAGTCTTACAGCCCAGACTGTCATTTGACCATAGCTTTTTGAGGATTTTTTCATGCAGTGAATATTATTAGTGTTTAATTCAGTAGAAGGTTATGAAAAGGTATTAGAAGACACTAGAGATCCTTGGGAACAGTGCTTTTTGTTTTCTCATCCTTCTACCACTATTCCTTTTCATATTTCAGAAAGAAGATTAATATATTCCTGAGTAAGAACACAGGATAAAATAATATCCCTGGGGAAAGAAGTTTATTTACTAGTACAGTCTCTCTGCAGATCTACATACTCTCATTGGATGCAGCTGTACTCCTAACTTAGCAAGACCAGAATTTTACCTTTTATCTTCAATTTCTGCTGCCTCTGTGTGTCCAAGTGTGTAGTAACCCCAGGTCAAAGACCCAGATATCAGTGAAGAGATAGGGCTGATGACAGTTACACACTTAGTGTGCAAGGAGCTGAGCAAAACCCTACATACAACACTTGCCAAGCAGTCTTTCAACAGTGTTAATGTTATCAGATGTCTATAATTCTGTGGTGCCTATAAGCAGCACCAAAGTCCCTCTGGACTGTTTTTACAGGAAGACAATCCCTACTCTAAAGGCATTACCATGTCTTTTCAGGTTTTCTGCCATTCCTTTGTTATATTGTTCATCACAGAACATACATTATTTAGCTATGTTTCTTCTGTAAAAAAAAAAAAAAAAAACTGTTAGAACTACGCATCTTAAAATTGCACCATTTTAAACTCTGCCCTCTTACTCTGTTATCAGCTTTTCAGTTTAGCATTGCACAGCTTGCACAGCAGGCTAGAAATGTATGATTGTCATTTTTTTTTGCCAATGGAATATTTTTTCAGCAAGAAGCACAGAACCATTCTCAACACCCACTTTTGGATTTTTGGTATGTCTTGAAGTAGAAGTCCCAAGGAAAACTGCACTGCCCCAAAGTTAATTAATAAGTTAATTTAAAGATATATGATTTTTCCCCCCCTCAATTCCCTTTCTGTTGCTGCAGAGAATGGCTGCTGCATGATCCCACTGTGACCACGCTATAGCACCAGGAAGCATAAATGCTGATCACCACTTAGAGGGAAGACTGGCTTTCAAACAATAGCAACTACTCACGTCATAGATTTGCCAAAGCCCTTGTTCAAGTAGGTGGGCTTCCTCCAATCTTACATTCTGGGGATTCATTCCCCAAAGGATATGCAATAGGGCAATTTCCCCCAAAAGGATATTGCATATCCTGCAATATACATTTAGGGATATTTCTACACCAGCCTGCCAATATTGCTGTAATTAATTTGTGTTCATAGTGTAGGATACTACATGGAAGAGGGCAGAGAAGTTTATTCTCATCAGCAGTAATGGTATGTGAATATAAAATAAGGACATCAATTTAAGATAGTGCTGACATGTCCTATACCTCCCATATATAAAAAAATAAGTTATATAGGTATATAGCAGAGTCATCTCTCACAATAATTTTCTTCTCATCTACCATCACTGATTTTAATGAAGTTACTTTTGATTGACGTTGGTATGCAAAGACACTGAGGCCAACATTATACAAATATATAAATGAAAGGGCTTGAAAGAGGCAGACAGCTTAAAAGCTCAGAGACCTCGAAAAATGTGATTATTTAGAAGTACATACTAAATCATGATAATTTGTGAGTATTTGTCTCAGATGATAGCCATGTTAGAAATGTTTGAAAACACATATCTGGAAATATATGACAACAATTTCTAGAGCTATATACTTTCTGGATATATCCAGGTGGTAAAAAACTGTACAGATAAACAAGGCAGTATATCTGTGTGCAACTGCTGTTTAAGTGAATGGAGTAAATATTAAGTCTACAAGTCTACTAGTAAATTCCATACAAGTCTATATGACTTACAACATCAAGCTTGATATATCTTGTACCACAAAGAAAAACATTTACAATGGAGTGCTGTGATGTCAGAAAAAAAACAAGTGCTACAGATCAAACCCGAGGAAAATCAAGAAAGAACTCTCTTCAAAAGCACTTTCAACTACTTGTCTTTTTCCAGGTTATTAATGGAAATTTCAATTCTCAAAATCAGAAAGTCCCACAAATGAAAATATTAGTGGTAATTCAGCTTAAAACAAACAAACAAACAAACAAACAAACAAACAAAAACACAGGCACACACACATTGAACCTTTTCTCGTTTTCTTTCAAATTCACCTTATGAGGTTGTGGCCTTCCAGAAACCCTGCAGTTCCTGACAAACTCTCATCATAATGGTGATATAGATAACCTTGCCTGAAGGTGCTTCAAAAAACCATCATGGAAAACACCCATTCAGCTCTAAAAAAAGCTGAAAAATATATGATCTTATATATACTCTCTATAATACCATTTCAGTAATCACAAATCTTGAACAAGAACTGGTAAAAGATAAAGAGTCAACAACGAATATTTTATTAACATAGTCTAGGAAGAAGAGGGAGTTTTCTCATAGTCTGCTTTCAGTTAATCTAAAAAGAGGTGACACCTTAAATTTATTACTATTTTGTTTTGTATGCCAGACTTAACATAAAGATAACTTCTGCAATGAGAGGAATTTGAATTATTAAGTTAATGACAAAATTGGTACCTTAAGTATCCCATTTTTAGGAGTCAGAGAATCTTAGAATCAACCGGTTGGAAAGGACCTCTGAGATCATCAAGTTCAACCCTTGATCCAGCACTGCCATGGTTACTAGACCATGGCACTAAGTGCCACATCCAGCCTCATCTAAAAACCTCCAGGGACAGAGAATCCACCATCTCCCTGGGCAGCCCATTCCAATGTCTGATTATTCTCAGTTCACAATGCTTCCATCCTAAAATTGAGAACTTTGAGCAAAATCATACATGTGTTTATTTATTTCTTTTTGGCTTTGGTTGATTTGTTCCTTAAAAAAACAAGTTTTTGTTCCATATGATAATTTTTCTGTGTCTACATCATTGTTGCACCTGAGAACTGAATGTTAATGCCACTTTATAGACATAAATAGCAAAAAGGTTGCTTTTACTGTTGTTTGGTTTGTTTTTTGATGATTTTTTCCCCCAAAGATGTATGTTTAAATGTTCTATATGAATATCAAACTACAAAAAAGAATTTAATTATATGGCAAGATGAAAAATATTCTGTCTTTCACAAAAATGCCATTTTTCTCCTGGCTATACACTAGATAATGTTACAACAAGCTCACTTTATGCTATACAGATGAATAGCCACTTGCTGCTTCTAGTTAAATTTAAAACCAGAAAAATAACAAGTGAACCACTTTATCATATTTGGAGGCAATGGCTTGCCATATCCAGTGGAGTCTTTTAGTTTTAGATATATATGTCAAGACAAACAAACCGCAAAGGGCTTCAAGACACTTCATTTTATTGAGCTTTCTTCTTAGCCTTATTTCTATTACAATGCAAGTTGCTCAATCTGGAAAAAAAGATCTTGGAGGCTGACGATGAACAAGGAAGCTAGCTAAATGTCCATGGGTTGTGTTTTTTATTATTTTTCAGTTTTAATGAGGTATAAAAAAGGACAGTATTAAAAATAAATCTGAGGAAATAGCACAGTTTACACAGTACTATTATATACAAAATTTTCAAAAATCTGTCTACTCATAGGAAGTCACTGCGGGCTCTACAAACTTGTCATTTAGTACGAGGGTCTTCATCAGCTAAAGATCATACTTCACCTTTCCTAAGTTTCCAGACAATGTCTTATTTTTTCCTATTTAGTTGCCTTGATCTACAAGAATTATTTAGAATACTACTTTTGATTTCTTATTTAATTTCACAGAATCACAGAATATACTGAATTGGAAGGGACCTTGTGTCATCTGCAAATATGTTTAGTATCTCTTCCAATCATTTTATGTATTTTTAACCTACAGCACAGTACAGCAACAGCCTGGTGCAGAGGCTAGGTTTAAAGGTGGTTACGTTTTCAAAGAACTTTGAGGCAACAGTGCACCAGTTGCTATTTCACAACTAATTGACTGGATAGATTATGTTGTGTCAGGAAAACTTGAACTGTCGGAAAGAAGGGAGGCAGGAGTAGCTTTTTTTCATTCATCTGCACAGTTGATGGGTATCAGTAGAAAGAAGAAAGAAAGTAACTGTGGTGGCTACAAGCCATGTCCATATTTTTGAACAAGAAAATTAGCTTGTATTATTTGTTGCTTGTTGGTTCAGGAGATAGAAATTCATCCTCTTCCTCATATGTAAATGAGATTGCACTAAAATTATACTTGACCCTTATCAGTTTAGCTTCTTGAAGAACCAAACTATCAATTCCCCACTTATAGGCTGTTTTGTCAATAATCTGTGCTATTAGTTTAGCTATTATAGATACAACTGTATATGAGTAAAAATGTAAAATTGAAATATTGACTCCAAACAAAAATATTTCAGCATATTTAGTTTGGAGGAAAGAAAAAAGAGTTTGACTTTCCCCTGAAAAAAAAAAAAAATTACATTAAATTTAGTAATCATGAAACAATCATATGTCCCAGAAATGTATCATGGGGCAAAAACCAAAACATCAGTACTGAGACTAACACTTGGATAAGACCATTTGTGAAACTGGACAGCCAGTTCAATGCTGAATCCTCAAGATTCTGAGTAAAAGAAGGCTGACAGCTGTAGAGACTGACCACTGATGACAGTTCAATGCTAACAGGTTTGCCTGGTCAGTGCCTAAGGCTGGTCTTTAGCACTAGGCTGAAAGTCAGATCACAAACTGAAGAATTGCCTTTTAATTTTGGAGTCTGAGAAGCCTGGAGGAGTATATATGAGGGGTTAATAATGTAAAGTGGGCTCTGAATGATATACTTCTCAGTTTGAGTTGGGATAAAATTTAGGGATTGAAAAAGTGTGGGTTATAGTCTACCTTTTGTTATTTCTTAATCATTGTCTACAGAGGTCAGAGGAGAACTGATCTCTTGTTACTATTTCTCCTGGTGGCATAAAACTCTAAAACTCAGACTAGGATTACAATAAGATTAGGATTATAGTTGGAAATGCTGTTTTAACTGACTGAATTACAAAAGGTGTATAATGCTTCTTATGAGGATATGCTTTCTATTTTGTTTTTAACCTAGGTTAGACTTAGAAATAGGGTTAGGATTTGGGAAAATTTAGATTGAAGAATTAGTTTTATGATCTATCTTAAGAATCTTACTGTAATAAAACAAGAGCTAACAGTAATGTGCAATTACTTGTCCTCCTATGTGTATAGATAAGGTTGAAGTTTTAAGGTCAGAATCCTAGGGTGAAGGTTCCAGGGCTCTGTTGGCTGAGTAGTCCTGCAGAGAGTTCCAGGGTGAAATGAGTGCTGTCTCAAGCAGAAAGACACATTTGACAGTTTGACTGCTAGGAATAGAATCATAGAATCATAAAGATTGGAAAAGACCTCCAATATTATCAAGTCCAACCTTTGACCAAACAACACCATATCATCTAAATCATGGCACTAAGTTCCTCATCCAGTCATTTCTTGAACACTTCTCTGGATGGTGACCTCCCTGGGCAGCCTATTCCAACACCTGACTGTTGCAGTATGCTTTTTGTGTATAAGAAAAAGAAGTTTTAATGTTGTTAAAAGTGAACATGCTTTCAAAATGGCTTTGTAACTCTTTGTGTAAACCTTTCTTCTTCCTACTTTTACCTATAGCTTTGGAATGTTCTGAGATAACTGAGAGCTCACCTATTGGTTGTTAACCCCTTATTGTCACTGGTTGTTTGTAAGACCTCCTGAACTCCCACTGGTCACATTGTAATCCCCCCAGGAAGTATTTAAGTCATTACCCAGAACAATAAACTCTCTCTGCCTTTTCTCCCTGCTGCAGCTCATCTCCTGTGGGATTGTTAGAATTCAAATTTTTTAAAGTCTGATCCAAACAGCCTAGTTCAGTACCAGGGAAACATGTTTGTCCAATTTATAATTATGGTTGGGGAAACATTTAAGCAAGTGAAGGTTCACAGGTGTGTTACTGATTATTCTATAGAAGCTGAAGAAGAAAGAATGGTGAGAGTAGGAGCTGATGTGCTATTGCTAGTATTAATTTAAATATACTTGCTTAACCTTAATTTTTGTCTAAATTTTAAACCAAAGTTAGACTGTCTTCCTAATCCAGCTCTACACATTTGAATTTGCTGGTGGGTCTATTAACGTTTACAAATATAGTATTAGCTGGTAGTAAGAGAAGTTATTTTACAAACCAGGTGCAGTCTAATGCCCTTTGATAATTAGGCCAGTGTTTAGGCTAGGCCCGGGTTTAGCTGCCTTCAAGTGTAGTCTAATGAGGTGTTTATTGGAGTGTCCTCAGTCCAGGTTGTTTGGAAAAAGGCAATTCAAAGAGAAGTGATAGAGTTTTACTGCCAAAAAAAAGGTTATCTATGTTTACTAGGCTTAGTGTTGGGCTTCAGTCAGATAGGTGCAAATGGACAGTAGTATTAACTTTGTCTGCTGGTTTTGGCTGAGATGGTATTAATTTTCTTCATAGTAGCCTGTATGGGGCTATGTGTTGGATACATGCTGAAAGTGTTGACAACACATTGCTGTTTCAGCTATTGCTGAGCATCAAGACATTTTCTGCCTCTCAGCCCACCAGCAAGGAGGGTGGTGCACAAGCAGTTGAGAGGGGCCACAGCTGCAATAGATGACCCAACCGACCAGAGGGATATCCCATCATGCTCAGCAATAAAAATCACAGGAAGAAGGAAGTTATGGCATTTACCTTTCCTGGTCACCATTATGCATGATGCAGCACTGCTTTTTTTGGGGATGGATGATCACCTGCCGGCCCATAGAAGTGGTGAAGGAATTCCTTGTTTTGTTTTGTGTGTGTGAGCAGCTTTTGCTTTACCTATTAAACCATCTTTATCTCAACCCATGATTTTCTTCAATTTTACCATTCAGATTCTCTCCCACATCCTACTTGTGGGAAAATGAAGGAAGGAAAGCCAACACCTGTGTGGTGGTTTTAATCTAGGCCTTCCCTGGTTACCAGTTTGTAACCAAGGAAGGGGCAGTGTTCCCAGTATTCCATACAATTTTTACGTAAATCGTGGTATAAATAAGAAGGGAGGAGAAGCCTTCTCTCTCTCTTCTCTTCCGCCAAAGTTTGGGAACAGTGGATCCCTGCATTGGTCTCGCTTATCTAAGGCTGAGGCCTGCAGCATCCACTGACCTGCCACGTGGAAGCTTGGAGAGTGCTTGCTGTGTCTGCCAAGCCTGCTTTCTAAGGGACATGGTGAGATTTGTTTTACTAGTTATTTTACTAGTTCTCAGGTTTGATTGCGCATATCTATTTGGTGTCCCTTTTTATTTCCTTTTGTCCCTTTTCCCCCTTTCCCTATCCCTTCAGGGGGTGTTTGGATTCCCGTTTGCTGTGTACATAGCATCTTAACTGTAATATACATAAAATATATTTTTTTTATATAACTAGCTTGGTTTTCAGGTTCTTCAATTTGCATAATTTTTTTCCTTTGCCCTGGGGGAAGTAGAAAGGGGGGAAGAGAGGGGCTGCTACTGGGGGGTTGGGCATTTGGCAGGGAGCCAAGTCCGAAGCATCACAACCTGTGTGAGGCTGTGCCTACTGGGTTAACCCTTAACACTTTGATGATAGCTGCCCTTCAGGTGGAGGTGGGAACACAGTGAATTGAATCATTTTGTTAACTGTAAGACTGATGATTACTTTGGATCCTCACATAAAACAAATCTTGCTTTATGGTAAAGCCTAGAATTAGGATTCAGTATTACTGATGATCTTCTTAAATTGTATTTTCAACAAAAAATAATACTTCAGGATAAAGCTTAAGCAGGTATAGCTTGAGCAGTTCTGATGGACATGTGCTACCGAAGGTAGAGAGTCTTGAATTTTATTGAGAAGAGACCTTTAGATTGAGCTGAAGACAGATGTCACCTTAAACATAGGGCTAAAAATATATTTTAATCCTCTATCTATTAAGTGGGCTTTCAATAACACTAATCTGATAAACTGTGAAACTTCAGCGAAAAGTTTACTTACACTTAGAAGTTAAACAGACAGAAAATTCTGGGGTTTTTCTTTTGGTTGGGGTTTTATGTTTGTCTCTTTTGCAATTTGGTTTACAAATGAATTTAATACAAGGACAAGATAGCAATCTTCGATTGGTTTCCTGAACTCGTTTGAATCATGACTTCTGTTTAGGCTTTAGGGTGGCTTCTGGAAGTCAGAAAACATAGAAGCAAGATAATTTTTTTAGGAAGTACTCAGAATTGACATTAGGACACATACTGGTTGGATCTAACCTAAAGTTTGGTCTCGCAGGGCTGATATATTTCTAAGAAAAGCCTAGGGATAGGGTGATGGTTATGGTTCTGTAACCAGGGGATGTCAAAACTGATACTATAGCCTACTCGAAAGAAACATGTGAGACAGATGGGAACAAGAATGTGGTTGATTTAATTGATAAAACAACCTTTTATTGAAACAAAAAAACAGATAGAGAGCTGAAGTTATAGCTGAAGTTTGGATTAATTTACAGGAAATAAATCATAGAAATAGATTGTAATGAGGAGACCCTTAAAGAGACAAACTATACAGGCCTCATTGCAATTGATCAGTTGTAACACTGGGTTAACCTAGATAACTCTAGGTTGTCAGATTGACAGCCTGACAATTTCTAGTTGGACAGACCAAACTGCTCTTCTCATTTTGTCTGCTACACAGGGCACATCAAAAAGGTAAGATATGGTTAAACTTTTTCCAAGGTAAGGTTTTCAGGGTCTGAGGATTTTTTTTTTTTTTTTTCATTTTTTGCTTTCTAAATTGGTAACTTAATTTTTTTGGTTTGGGTAACATATAGATATTGCTTCCCAAGAAAATGAACTTCTCTGGAGACCTTTTAACAAGATTTTTTTGTGTTTTTTTACATGACGAAAAAGTTTTCCCTGATGAGTTTTCCCTGCTAGAAGAGATCTGCTGAAGACAGATTTTGGATCTCCAGCCTGTCTTTCAGATGTCTTTTGATGCATTGTATGTGAAGTGAAGTCCCCATGAAAATTTTCCCCCTCTCTATCTACTAGATGTCAACAGAATTTTTCTTCCAGGTGAGCACTCTGCAGGAGCTCTCTACAAGAAGGTAGAGGAAGGATGAAGGGGAGACTGTTCTTTATATGTAAGCCTCAGGACCAACAATAACTCACAAGTCTAGACAGGAAAGGAAGAAAGGAGGGAGGGAGGGAAAAAAGATAAGATTGCAGAGCTTTCAGAATACTGTCATTCCCAGAAAATTAACCTTTACAGATATTAAAGCAAGAATTACCAATTAGGTCTTGTTGAAATTAACCCTCATTAACCCTCTGCATTGTGCAGAATGCAATATCACATGTCATCTCATATTTTTCCAAAGCCTAAAAAGAACATCCTCTTCTTAAATTATATTAAAAATGCATCTTCTTCAGCTAACAGCCCTTTTTTTATTCTGTTGAAGATATATCTACTGCCCTGAAACAGAACCTGAAATCCAAGAATATCAACCAACACCATTCACTCCAAAAAATACCTCAGTTATTTGAGACACAAGTAGTAAGCCTGAGGCGTGAAATGCCTAATTTCAGAACTCAGAAAGAGAATACAGACTGGCAGATAATGACTACTGTTTCTCAGGCTCACTTTATTCTGCTTCATACTTGTCGTCAAAGATCTGAAAACTTTTGTCTTGGCCATATTTGAGAGGATTTTCACATTGCCAACCCAAAGGTCAGTTTCCAGCCAAACATCTATTGCCTGCTGTAATACCACAGGAAATCTACACCATCTAAGGAAAGATCCCTTGTGTTTTCCCTAGTGTTCTTGGAAATAGCTTGCTATGTTGGCTGAAGCATCTAAAAGATAAATTCAGTCGGATACAGACACTTTTGTTAGAAAGATTCACCCCAATATTGCAGATGTTTAACAGAATACAAAATCTGAAACAAGATGCTAAAATTGCAAGTACCTATCTGTCCCCTCTAGAATAATGACTACAGAAGCACTACATTCTGCATGCTTTTTTAACAGGAAAAAAAAACTCAAATCATAAAAACCAAACCAAATAAAAAACAACCAACCAACAACAACCAACACCACCAAAAAAACCACCAAACAACAACAACAACCAACAAAAAACCCACCCACACACCAGACAAATTACATGAAAGTGGAAAATATATTTTTCATTTTAATAGTTTAGCCTGAAAAGAGAGAAAACATGGAAAACTTGACTCCATATCAAATCTTGTGAGCTGCCAAATATTAACTACTAATTAATCCCAGACACACAGTGAAAGCCTAGAAAAGCTTCTGTGTGGAGTTGATGTTGTAGACAAGACAGCATGGTCTCCTCAAATTTAAGAAAGAAACAAGAATTCAAATGCCTTTGCTGAAAGAAAATCTCCTCTATTCTGACAATCAAAGCTTAAGGATCAGTTCCAGGAAGTTTTCTCAACCAATATCAAACACACTAATGGAATCACTTTCATTTTTATTCAGTATGGCAGCAATAGTAAAAAAACTTTGTAATCTGCTCTTGAAGAAAATTAAGTACCAGAGCACATGGAGCAATTCCAGAGAGAAGAAGCTTGAGGTCAATAGCATTAGTTTCCAGTTCTTTGGCTTTACTGTGCCAATATCATAGAGAGCATGATAGGTTTCCTTAGCAATTTTATGGCAGTTTTAGAGAAATCTCCTGTCCTGGGGTGTAAAATCACTCAAGAACGTGCAAATTGGCAGACACATAAATTCAGAGGCACTTCTGTTGCTGTTCATCATACCTGAGTACACACCATCCTCAGGAAAATAACTTACGTTCTTCAAAATACTGAGAATTTTTTGTTTGGGATTTTTGGGGTTATTTGAGTTTTTTTCAGTTTTTTTTTTTTTAACTGCTACTCTCACTATTCTAAAGAACTATTCAATACTTTATCACTACTAGGGAGAGGCAGGTGACAAAGTAGAAGGAGGAAAAACTGCTTGTGATTTAATGATGCACAAACACTTTAATTTACTTTTAACAAGTAGACTTTCATTTTTTTTAACCTAATGTTAGGCAAACACTTTATAGTAATGTGCTGTGTAATAAACAAAGTAAAATAGATTCTGAAATGCTGAAAGATTAAATTAAATGTTTAAGATTCATATTAAATTTAAGTCAGTAATATGGAAATTTTTGCCAGCCAAGCCAAAGATTTCAGCAGTAAAGCAACATCCAGCATAAGAAATTGAAGCAAAACTAGCTCCCACTCACCAGAAGTCTACTTTTAGGTTTTTATGACTGAACTTCAAGGAATCCCTTTGATATGTAAAGTAAAAGTGCTGAAACAATACAATTTTGTTGCTTTGAGGCTCTGTTGGAAATAGTGGCAGAGAGAGAAAAAGATTCTGGAACTATTGTTAAAATTCAAAAATCAACATGTAAATTCTTGGTATTGATCTGAAGCTAAGCTTTCTGCTAAATGCATTATCTGCTCAGAATGGCTTATTGAACAGATCTAAGTGTTCCAAGGACTGAAGATGTCCAATTTATATGCTATCTATAGGGACAGGATACAGCTGTGAAGATTAACCCTAATACTCACCCAAGCTGTGGAGCTGTTTAGGTGCAGAGTGCAAGCCTTGCCATAGATTAACATTTTCCAGTGAAAAGGCAAGGTTAATATTCCCTGACATTGTTACTGCAAAGAGAAGGAAAAATCAGTTTCATTCTGACATTGTCTGATCTGCAGTGAGGTGCACACATTTGCAGTGATTGTAAAGATAATTGATAAATGTTGATACTGTCAGTTTCATATTCACAAGGTGTTTGCTTGCGAAATGCCGGTATCTGACACAAAATCATTTTTGTTTTGAAAGAGCAAATGCTGTCCTCTACTGTCATCTCCTAGGGTCTAGCAACAGGGAAAGAACTTATATCCCCAAAGTATGTGGTGGATAACAAGCAGAAAGGATTGCTTTGTAGGCTCAAATATGACCACTACAGATTTAAAGTTCCTTCATTTTAGCTCAGGGGCAGGCTTGCAGTTCTCTTTCCCCTTGTGTCCAAACCCAAAGATGACATTTTGCAGGAACATCAGTTGCTTCATGGTTTATAGAATGAAAAAATGGTGTCCTCATGTCTGTTGATACTCTGCACTCAACCAGCATACATTTCCATCATCTGACCGGCCAGTACTTAAGGAGAAGTCAAATGACAGTCTAAAACCATGGCTGCTGATCATCAAAGCTATCACGTGTCGGAGACTGAATTGTTAATTTTAATGACTCAAACACTCAGCCATTTGCAAAAGCAGGGAGTGCTTTGCTGACAGTGTGCAAGGTAACAGCCCAGGTGCAGACCAGATGTGCACCCACCATTAGTGGCTACAAGCTGGGTTTTGAGCTGGATAAGGGAGAAGACCAATAAGAAGCAGGTCCTGCTGAAGTAGGATAGTGCTTTTTACCATACCAGTTTCCTCTCTTACACAACTGGCTCAGTTGCTAAACTCCCTCACCAGGGGAGGTATCAGGACATTCACATTCACACATAGGCCTGAAGGTATTCATCCCTTCTGATGGGGCATAATTGGTTGAACTGTGCTGATGTGAGAGGCAGCTGTCATGTCATAGAAGGTGTCATGAACTATTAAAGATCCCCGAAGCACCCCAGACTCAGTTCTGGGGCCTTCCAGCAGAGGACTGCACTGTCATCTCTGTGTTACATCACAATGTAAAACTTCCCCCCCCAGGGGAGGTACCTGGGCGTTCCCACCTGAGCCTGAGCATATATTAACCAATTAGACTTAGTGTTTCGTGGGCTTCCCCCCCTCAGTGCATTAAGACTGCGACCATCACTTCGACCAATCGACATCCAGATTGCAATGGTCAAGTCTCGTGGCTGGGTCCATGGAGGATGACATCTTTCTGCTCTTATCCTTTCTTTCTCTTTCATTTTTCCTTACATTTTCTTAAGTGTTATTTTTATGCTTTTTTATCACTATATTCCTACAGATAATAACCAAACTGGCTACATACCTCCTCTCCAGTGCAACCAAACTGTTCTGAAGTAAACCTGCCATATATGTATTTGTAAACACCAGTCATTTAGTATCATTTCACGCTAATCCACCCCAAGGGATCTATTATTAACAAGAACCTCAGTTACCCCACCTTCAGGGGTAGGTCATAACACCATGGGACAGCATATCCCAGTACTCACTTACAGGCTGGACTTTCTTAGTCATTCTAAGAAACTGTCTTCCTCTGTTGTGACACAGCAACCACTTTTAGAGGGAGACTCCCAAAATCCGGTCTTAAGCAAAAAAGTAGTCCTGCGTTCCAAATATTTACAGACTGATTCCAACTCTACCAGCATAATAATAATGTCTTTGAATTTATTAAGCTTTTTGTATATTCCTACATGAAAGGGGAGAACTACTGACACCAGAGGCAAGATTAATCAATAAATGTTGAATTAATTCACATAATGACATTTCCCCTTAGCTATTCTTAATAATTTTATTCACTAAAGAGAATGAGACAGTAATTTTCATTTGCCAATATGCTACAGATTTCTATAAAGACTTTGAATATTTACATTCGTTTAGCTGTGTCCCTGTTTGAATGAGGCTTAGAACAATTCACAAAGGCATTCAAGCCATCATTTCCACCTGAATTCTGGAGGCTAGTTTCCATTCTGCAATCACTATGAAAATACATAAAATAAAAGGATGCATTGGCTACAGATAAAGGATACCAATGTCAGTACAACTATTAAATTTTTTCACAAGCTGTACTAATACAGGGTAATGCCAGTCCCTCTATCACTTTATTTACCTTTTAAAATTATATATTACATCACAACTAAGGCTGCACATTTTCAGGCAGTTCAGTGGAACCAAAAAAATACTCATGGGTTTTGCAGCTTTCTTAAATAGATTTTTCATCTCAGAGTCTATAGCACACACTGTAGTGTTGTTTTCTTTCAAGTATTGCCTTTTTTTTTCAGAGGGAAAATGTATACGTAGGGGTTTTTCCACTGAAAGGGGAACAAGTTTATGTGGTAAAGTCTGTGCTTAAAAATTAGAAGTTTTCACTTTAGAGTAGGAAAAGAAACCATTCATTCTTAAAAAGGTGAAAATGTTGGAGAGAGTGTAGGTGCATGCCTGAAGGGCATAAAAAGTGATGCCAATGGTCCCCAGAAGTTCAGACACTCCAGAGGAAGTTGGGGTCACCAGTACTCCCACCCTCTATATACCCTGAAAGACATACACTGGGAAGAAGGGCAAGTGCCTTAGTCACTGCTCTCTCAGCAGTGCTGGAGCCCCTCTCTCTGGCAGGCAGGACACATCTGCCCTAATCAGGACACAGGCCTGTGAATAATCTCTCAGAAAGTGGCACCTAAGCCATGTTGCTCCTTTCTTACACAGTAGACACCAGGGAGAGAAACAAGTCCATAAAAGGAAGAGACCAGCACAACTATCATGAGTCAACAGCTCCTCTGTTACATAGACTTCAGATCAGCTTTACCCTTTCTCTGGGTTAAACAAGAAGGCCCTTTGTTCCAGCCCTTCTTTTTGGCTGGTATGTTTCAGCATATTCAGCAGTGGACTCAGAGACTTTGTGAGCAAGATGTAGAGTCCTAAAGTCACATGTTTGTTGTCTAAGTCACACAAAAGCAGCTGGGATTCAGTGAGCTATAAATCCAGCCATTAATATGCTCCCAGCCCAAGAGGACCCCTCAGAGTCTTTGCTGGCCAGATGGGAACCAGTCCAGCAAGGTCGGGTCAGCCTGCACAGCTCCAGGAATGGCTCCTCTGCACTGCCAAGCTGCCATCTTCCAGCAGCTCAATCAACACTTATGACGACCCAATTGCCAAATGATCCTGGCTAGCCTCCTTTCTCCACTGATTACTTCTTCCTTTTTAGGGTTTTGTCTTTCCATACTGTTATTTTATGTTCCTGAATCTTTGAGCTACTTGATGATCTGATCTCAACTCTTGTACTATTTGCTATAATTTTATCCTTCTTACCTTTCAACAGAATTTCTCACAACTCCTCTTCAACAGTGTAAGCAAGGTTGTGCAGCTGGGCCAAACCAGAGCTGGACCTTGGAGCCTTGGGACACAGACTATTAAACATTTAAGAAAAGAGTGGTGCCATCAATGTTCTTCCCTCACCTTTTCCTAACATGATCTGTGTGGGAGCAAGATTGTATATTCTGTATAGGATCATGCAGGAGACAAGCATCAGTGGTTCACAAGTGTTAAAATGTATAATCAATGCATTGGGTTTGGGTCTTACCAACTGCGATTTAAATGCCTGCAGGGCATGCAGGATTTTGAAGGCATTATATTTAAAATAAGAAAGAGAGATCTAAACAATCCCTAGTGATTCAACAAGGGCGGGGGGGGGGGGGGGGAGGTGTGCAGGTTCGGAATAGAAGGCAACTTAGATAGGGAAGAACAACACTTACTGCAAGGTACATGCCAAAGGAGAAGAGGCAGCAAAGCACATTCTAGTATTGTTCNCCTTTGCTCCATTTGCAAAGGAAATTCTAGAAATACCTGCTACCATGGCTAATAGCAGAAGATCAAAGATATTCCAGTACAGAAGAAAAATAATGCAGGTCGGGAGTAATGACAAATATTCCATTTGCCTTTATAGAACTAGCCAATATCTGTAATAAATCTGCTTATGTATGTCTTCAGAAAATAAATGGTTACATTTGCTCAAACCACACTTGAATCAGCTTTAAAAAGAAAGTTTCATTTATGACCATTAAATCACCCCTATTTTCAGAGGAAGGGTTCATTGGGTTCCTATTTCCTCTGAAGTACTGATCTAGGTAATTGTTATGTCCCTGAGCTGCAAGAGGCACCCAGATGCTTCACATGTTTCTATTTTTACCCAAGCTTTACACTTCAGGTAATAGACACATAGGGAAAATCATAACCACAATCCATCAAAGCTGTTTCAGCATGTGTCTAGCCAGGTACAGGCTCAAACAGACTTCAGACAGAATAAGTGTCATACTAACAGAGAATACAGAGCTTGTCCTAACAGTAGAAGTCAAGAGGCTGCACACATCTGAAGACATGGGCTTGAAGCTTCATTCAAAAAATAGGACTAATTTGATCCTCAGGAACTGATTCATAGAACTATATGTCACAGTTTGTCATGTTCACTAGACCTCAGATTATCATCCAGGTTACCTTTATTCTCAGTCAAAAAGAGAAAAAAAAAGAGAGAGAAAAAGAAAAAAGACATTTTCTAGGGCTCAGTTCAAAGTTTATGTCTAAATTAGATCAGTGTCAGATGTGTGAGGTATATTTCCATAATAAAGTCCCTCAGGTTAAAAGTTCCTTATTGCAGGCTCTGTCATTACATATTTTTTGCTACATGGATATAGCCTCTGTTAGGGGGCCACATTCAGATTATTGCTACATTGAACAATGTAAGAAATGTAGAAAGTTGTAAGAATCACTGTATTTCACTCACAGCCTGATCATAGCATCTAAATCTAAAACAAAAATATTCAGCTCTGGACAGCAATCTGTTATACTCTGCCCTGCAAATCTCTCCAGCATTTCAGCTCTTCCTGGAAAAGACAGCAGGTAAACTTATGCAGGAAGAAGGAAGAAGGGATGTTAGATACTACATGATATGCATGAGGACTGCTACCTCACATTTTAAACTATGTGCTTCTAGTAGGTTTATCGTAGAGCACTCGGAATAAGGCAACTGAGACAGGAATCATGAGGTAACATAACTTTTCACCTCAGATCTAATTCACTTAGCCAAACGCCTTGTTTAATATCTTCTAGTGCAGCACAGCATACTAAAAATTCAAATGAAATACTCACATGGGAAAATTTTAACATTACTGCTAATTATTAAATATGTGCAGTCTAAAAGAATTAAACACCACTTCTCTGACATATTTTCTGCTGGAACAGAAAGGGAAAATCAGTTTAAAAACACAGATTAATGCATGTCTTGTGGTACCTCACTAATTAGGCAGATTTCAGATTTCACTATATATATAGCTCCACACATTACTACTAGTACTAAGTAACTGAGTCTAAGGTGGAAAAAGTAAAAATGTAATAGGATTTAATGATGTGCTCTATACTGCTAATAGTCTCTACTCCCATCAAATGTTACAAGAGGCTCTTTCAGTACAATGTAGCTGTGTCATCACTTAGTCTCCCAACAGGTACAGTTCACTCTGTTGTCTCTGAGGATTTTTTAAAACTTTGTAGCTGAAACTTGGTTATGCCTCTGTTGTAACCCATCATTTAAGAAATAAAAATGCTGACTCTCCCAGACTAAAAAAGCCACATTTTAAAGGGTTATAAGCATTCAATTATTTTATGATTTAATGCATTTTTTATCAGAGTAGCACTTTTGAACATAGATATGAAAACGCAGGCTGAACAGCTGATCCAGTGTATCTGGCTGGTAATACTGCTTTTGACAAACACATCTGATGAGCAAACATGTCCTCCTAGCCACCTACACTCATACCCATCTGTTCAGATGGCAACATGCCTCTGCACTAGGTAGCGTGCCAGTATTAGAAGGCCAGAGAAACAAGCCAAAAGTAGGGCTAAGGAGAAATCTAAATAATATTGCACTTACTATATCTTCTGCCAGAATTTCATCCTATTTGTAACAAGTAGTATTACACTATTGCACACTGACTTTTAAAATTTTATTCCAGTTGTGTACAATTACAGGACTAGCAGCACACAGGAAATGAAGATTGGTTGGTTGTGTAATACAGCTGCCAAAAACCCTTGAGATGGATTGCAGCTGGTAGTTGAGAAACCCGTTAGGTATATCCATCAATTTACTTTGAACAGCTAGAGACAGTGGGTTCTGTAGGTGAAGATAGTTCCCTGGAAGACAGCACTACCTGAGACAGTGACAGTACAGAGTCTAACTGCAAGCTCTGTCTCTATAATGACTGCTTGGAACGGCAAGAAGTATAATTCACCCAGTCTGAACCACAGACCTTGTAATATGTTTGTTTTACAGACTTGTGTGTTGTAATTTTCAAAAGGCATAAAATCTTGGAAAATTTTTTTTGTCCATAAATCTGCAGCTGATGCACTCACTGCAGTTGTGTGTCTTTGCCATGATAAAGTGGATACAAATTTTTCTGTAATCATAAAAATAAAAAAAAATAAAAAACAGACAGAAGAAATTAATTTTACATTTCCAAGTATATAATATAATGAGTGGAGTTTTCCAAATTTTTGTACATAAACAAAAATAATTTCTGTTTTGATAGAAGTGCTTTGGGGTTTTTCATAAATGTATTATTGCCCCCAGCAGCTTTTAGCATATGTAGGCATTTCTTTAGAAACTATGTTTAAATAAAATTTAAAAAAGAAAAGGAAAAATTGTAAAATATCTCTTAGCAGAACTGATGATTAACAAGGTATTATTTATACATGACCTGTAAAATTTTGTTATTAGATTAGAAAAACATTTTCAACTTTGGCATTCAAACTCCATTTTCTAAGCCTTGTAAAATACTGATTTTAATTAGTTTGCCATATGCTGCTGCGTATACCTCTTTCTAAGCAGAAAACCCTTGCTTTGGGATCTCTCTGAGACTTGGCCACCTGGACATATTCAAATCTCCCACTGACTGTACAAACTATTTAGGAGCTATTCCAAAGCCCAGTGGAAAATGTTGCTATTGCCTTTACGCTGCTCCCTTTGCCACGATAGCTGAGCACCATGGAGAGGTACAGTCCCACCTTTGACAAGATTAGAATTAACTCTGAGATTCTTCATCCTTTCTGTAGGAGAACAGAGATGGGAAAAGTTATTAATGTTTAAATGTTTTGAATTGTGAGAAATCTATGCCAAGAGGATGAATCTTCCAGTTCTCCCTGAGAGGGACAATGCCAAATGTAACAGCCAGCCCGTGACTGGAGAAAGCAACCCAAAACAGATGACTGCACAGAGAGGTGGACTGGGAGGGGATAAGGAAGTTTTCAGCTGTATCAGCCCCCCTCAAGATTTTTGCCAAACTCCAAGGAATGTAGGGCTATTTTCTTCAAGAACACTGTAGAATCTCTAATGATCTACCAATCTTGATGAAATTTTAATAAAGAAAAAGCAGAAGGAAAAAAACAGGCAGAGATAGGAGCTCCTTAAATGAATCAAAAAAAAAAAAAAAAAGAACCTCAAATACTGATCTATCTTCTGCTATCATCTCTATGGATAGTCTATATTGTGTGTTGAATTGCTGTTAGCATCATGCCCTCTACAGTAGCTCACTTGCTCATTATATAGTAATCTAAAATTCTCTGATCTTAACTTTACATTATGAAAAAGACTTCAGCTGTGAAAAAAAACACCAAACTTAGACCTACTGTGACATTTTGCATCATCCTGTTTTTCACTCCTGATTCAACAATACACTTGTCTGGTTTTTTTTATTGCCAATTTAGTTTAAGAATAATGTAAACCATTCATTATTTGCTCTTCATTTTTACATCACATGTAGCCCAAAAGGCATCCAGCCTCAAGGCTAATACTGTAAAATAATGGAATAAATAATGCTAACTATCTTCTTCTGTTTCGGGTTTTTTTGCAACATTTAAAAACACACTGAGAAAAGCAGTCATAAGAACTACTTTTCAAGCAAATGTACTTGAGGAAAGCTAAGTCATACATAATCTATAAAAATCACATACTTAATAGAGAAATAGCAGGGTCATTTTTCTGAATTGAGAATTTCTCCTATAATTTTTTTTGGAAATGAATGTTGGTTTTTTACCTGTAGGTTCTATTTCTCATTGCCAGAAAACTACTTTTTCTTCTCATTTCTTCCAAGCTGCTGCTTAGAACTTTTGAACAATAGATATTCTATACTAACTCGTACCTTGGAGTTAGATGGAATACTATCATTTAAAATCAAAAATGTTAGATTAGTTTGAGTTATAAGGTTATATGGGTTATATGACAGAATATGTCAATTAAATCATTATTGATGTGAGAAAGTAGAGAAAAGTTAGTTCTTCTTAAATTCAGTAAAATAACCCCAAAGGACAAAGTGTTCATAAAGCAAAGAAAAAGCTCCACTTTTAATATATTTTCCTGTCTCAGCTCCGGAGCTGAGTTTTCTAATCATATGTTGAATTACTATCCTACTTAGCAGTATTCTTAAATTTCAGATATACAACCAGCCTGATACCTTGCTGTTTATCTACCTAATGTACTATATGTATCTCTAAAGCCCAGTACTGTTGCTCAACTGTGCAGCAAACTACACAAGAAATAAATACAATTATAGGCACAATGTAATTTGTTTGTATACAGTATCCTTCACACCTGGAAGGACTAATTCATACGTTAGATATTGCATTTTTAAAGTTGAGGAGAGAGGAAAAAAAGTTGAGGAGAGAGGAAAAAAAAAAAAAAAGAAAGAAGAAGAAGATGTAGAGTTGAAGAGCATGTTGGGAAGAGCAGACTGCAAAAACAAAGCAGAGCAAACCGTAAAGAGTTTTAGCAGAGAGGGGTCTGGAACTTCCATCATATCACCATTCTTCCATGAAGCAATATGTACTGCCTGTAACTTCAGTCGAATTAAATATCAAGCCATTTCTGAAAGTTTCACTTGATTTCCATTTCCATATTTAAACAACTGAACACCCCTGCAGATCTGGTACTTGACATGATAGCGGAAGCACACAACTGATAAAATGCTGGGAGTCAATATGATCATTAAGCTGTGCACAATCTCTGTTACATATTTCATGGCAAAGGAGAAAATAAGGGTTGGTAAGCAGATACCGTGAGTTGTTTTCCTTGCTTGCAGTCTGTAAGGTGTTTCAGCAGCCTTGGAAAAATTGTAGCTACCTAGGAGATCTCTTAATAACATAGTGAATAGACAGCCCCAAAAGATAATGAACTCAAAGAATCTCCAAGAAAAGGGAAAGAACTGAACTTGTTACATTAGTTTTATACAATCCTCTTCCAAAGAATAATGGGCTAATATTATGAAAACTACCTTCCTCATAAAAAAACAGGAAAACTGAGAGCATGGGATTTCATCACCAAAGTAAGTGAGAAAAAGTTACTTTACAACTATGATTCCAATTCTGTGTTGTTTATGCTCCACTTTTGTGACTCTCTAACCAAGAAGTCAGTATTTGCCTCAACTAAAGGGGCTGAATCTTTGGTTTCACTTAAACTGCTTGTTTGTAAGTGTATTTGTGGCTAAGCAAAATCTCAGTTAATGCTTGCACACAGAAGCAGAGTGTTTGAAAACAATAGAAGGCTATCACAGACAAGCCCTTGGAACCAAAGCAAGACTTGGAAAGTTGTTCCCTATAAACATCAGTAAACAGCACTAAAAGCATTCAAAAGCCTCCACACAGAGAGGGTAATTTTCTCCAAGGCATTATCCAGTTCTTATCTAGCATAGGGTAGACAGATGGTTGTAAGTGTCTGGGAAATCCTACACTGTCACACTTTGCTTTTCAGTTGGTTTCCTAAAATACAACCTGAAACAACAATAACAAATCCTTATTTTGTGTCTAGAGTTTCAGTAAATAGCAAAATCTTTGAGGAAGGGACTCTTTAAATATCTCTTGAATTTTTCTTACAGTGTCTGAAACAGCTAAGTTACCTAAAAGTCACTATCACTGTAAGAAAAGCAGACAAAATTTACTAAGTCTGATGAAATCAGAACTTGAATAAACACATCATACAGCCCTACAGCCAGAGAACCAGCAGACCCTGTCAGAACAGCATATGTCCTGCTAGCTATGCTTTTTTTTTTTTTTTCCCAGAGAGACAGAAATATATATTTAAAAATGAATGAAGGTAGGACTGAGCAGAGACTTTTTCAGCAATTGTTTTCTTCATTCAACAATTTTTCTTAACCACAGTAGTCTCTCATGAATAATCTCAACTGTGTGCAGGGGCCTGGTGATTATTCCATGACTGAATAAATGTGACTGATGGGAAATCAGAACACTGAAAGGCTTGAGCATTGAGCATTGTGCAATCTGACCAGGCAGACTTGCTGTGAAATTGTCCAGCATGTTTCAGTGTTCTTAAAATTGAAACTACAAATGTATTTTGAGACCCATTAGGAACCCAATTCTATCCCTCTTTTCTACGAATTAAAAAAAAAAAAAAAAAAAAAGAGGTTTTATTTACATTGCTAATTTAAATAATACTAGTTCACTAACATTTGGTTTCATGATTATTCCAGAGATTAGTGATCAGTTTCCACTCTATTTCAACACTTTTCTGTCTGAGCAATAGGAATATGTCTAAAGTAATGGATATGATGCATCCATTTTAAAGATATTCTTCTCTATCTTTTACTGTGTCATCTGAAATAAATTTCTATATTCTTTGCAAAGTTGTATATGAATCTCTATTGATGTTTCAAGTGTGTAAATAACATCATAGGAGAGCCAAGGAAAGACTGCTGGGCACCTGATAGAAACACTAAATGATGCATAGTGGAAAAGAGAGTCAGATTTCCATATTTGTGCTTAGACCACATTTTCTTCACATATGCTCAATTGTAAAAAGATTTTCTCAACACAGATTCTGCTCTAGAAACTCCATTTGGTGAATTGCAGACAATATCATACCTAGAAATGTAACAGTGAGCTCGAGAAGGAAACTTAAATGCCATTTGCCCTGCGGTATGTTACAAATAGTCTAACTCCTTATTTTTAAAGTCCTTGTAAGCACTCACCCACTCAGATTTATCAGATTTAGTATTAAACTTCTTGAGGGAAAAGTTAAAGTTTAAAAATTTTACTTTAAAGATATTAGTTAAATTATTTACAACTCTGTTTAAGACATCAATATATGTAGCAGGTGTATTAGCATTGTTCCTTGTCATATGTATTAGAGTACAGTCTAAGAACCAAATATGACAAGATTGCAAAATACTGGTATTGAGATGAGAGATGATCCTTGTTCCAATAAGCTACCAACCTCAATCAACAATTAAGAATGGGTGGAAGGCGAGGAACATATCACTTGTGCCAATAAAACAAAGAGATGGTTGTAAGCCCCATGATAATTCCATGAATAATTCAATTTTATTTCATTATTTCCATTTTTTTGTGAGAATCATGAAAATCAGCTGCATTCTTCAGTCTCTGTGTGAATAGTTTTGTGCAGTTTCCTGGCAGCTTCCTTTTCAGGTAGAAAATGTGATTTCTGCTTACAAATCCAATTGTTTCTATACTTTATGCAAGAAATAATAGAAATTTGTATCCCTTGGAACTTCCTAGTCATTACTATGATCAAAGTCTACAGTTACAACTAGGTGATAGAGTCAATAGGAAATTAAGAAAATTTGTCCCTTAGAAGAATTTGAGAAGTCTGGTAATGAGGGGAACTTCGTAAATTACATGTTTTAGTTATATTCAGTGCTTGAAAAGGAGGAGAATGAAACCCTGTACTCTGCTGAATTCTTTCATGCTGTGCATCATACTGGAAGGAACAGAGGGAAAGGGGGAACAGCTGCCTTGGACACCAGCAGGAAGTCAGCATTAACAAATGGTCCTACTGACTTCCTGCCGTTTGGGCTACTGATAAGTTCAAATCCAGATGCACACTTCTGCCACTCCCTTTGCCTCTCTGCAGTATGCACTGAAATAAAAATTTCTTCCTTTCACTCCTGTCCTGCTCCTCACAGTCACATCAGCCTGTTTGCGTCTCTTTGATGCGTCTTTCATGCAGTCCACTTTGTGACAGT
Organism: Empidonax traillii; assembly: GCF_003031625.1. NCBI lineage: Eukaryota > Metazoa > Chordata > Aves > Passeriformes > Tyrannidae > Empidonax > Empidonax traillii. The sequence continues at coordinate 226,552 of NW_020955656.1, read as the reverse complement.
GACTGGGTTTTTTCACTGCTCGAGATAATCAGAATTCAGAATCATAAGCAGACAGATGAGAACAACCCAAAATGTCTTGTACAGTGGCTTAACTTATAGCAGCTTACATAGGATATAAGAGTTTTGAAATAGTTTTGGGAATCCTCACTGAGGAACCTATTCATGGTATACCTAACACCAGCTCCTGGAACATCTATCATGCTCACCCACTCATCTCCTGCACCCCATTAGCATTCAAGTCACTCCAGGAATGTCAGCAGGTTTTTTTGAAGAGGATGTGCTGATTCCCAAACACATATTCTTCTCAACTGGATTATGTCATCAGCAATGAGTTTTCAGCCTTCCCTGTCTGATCCTTTTACACCTGAAGTGTAAGGAAGGAACTGTTTTTTCACAGAAGCAAGGCAAAGTTATCCAAACCAAAGCTCATTAGTAATTTCAGCATCTCACTTTCCCCTTATTTAAAGGATAGTAAGGCAGAAGTTTTAAGGGTGCCTTTAGTCTAGCAAGACAACTAGCTGATTTTGAGCTAAAAGGAGATAAAAGAATAGCTGAAAACTAAAATCTGAGAACTTTCTTTTATGTAAAGCCAATTTGGAAATACTTCGCCTTTCTCTTCAGGGTAAATCTGGTAACTTCCAAGCTAAGGCAGTTATGGAATGGCTTAAAGCAAGGTTTATACTGAAAGATTTTTTCAACAGTGACTTTAAAGAGCAGAATAGATTGGTGAAGCTTTAGATGGAATTCAACTCCCATGGAATATGCGATTTTACAAAATTGTATATGCTCAGCAAAAAGAATATAGCAATCTAAGAAAGGCCATACTGTGTAAAGCCTAAAATCTAGCTAATTCAGTATCCTGTCTCCAGGAATAGCTGACAGAAGATGACTAAGAAAGAGCATAAAAAAGGGCAAGTACAACCTGATGCCTCCCAGATTTGTAGGTGCCTGAGACGAGGCAAAGTCTTTTCTTCCATTGGTCATTCAATACTTTTTGAAAATGGTAAATTGGATTTATTACCAAAAAAAAAAAAAAAAAAAAGAGGAAAAAATTCTGCAATAGAATTAAAATATTTTACGATAAAGAATTTTGATAATTCATTTTGAAATAGTTTCATTTTGATTTTTTTAATCCTACGTTGTAACATAACAAAATATTTTAAATTCAAAGATGCAGGGAAATATTTCTACTTTATCAAAATCATATGTTTAGTATGAATCAAAACAATAGTGGAGTGGGTTTTGTTTTGCTTTTTAATTTCCTTTATGAAGAACTTGGGATTTGAGAGTATATATTTCAACTTAAAAATTTAGATAAATTTTGACATATCTTGAAAACAGAAGGTCCATCATACAAATAGTCACAGTCATTGCCTCTCTGCCTGGCACAAAGCTTTAATCTGTATTGTGCATGCTATGTTTTCTAAGCTGTACAAACATTGGCTAATGCTATTTGAACATCTTCAAATCCATATGAAGATAACTCAACATATAGAAAGCTATGTGGGCTCAGGAAATTTACAGGGAAGAAAGGGAAAGAGCAGGGAGGACATTATAGTCACCCAAAATGAAAATAATTAAAAATCTTTGAAAAAAAAAAAAAAAAGGCAAGAAGTTAAGGTTACAGAGCTTTTATGTTGCTGTAGAGGTGGTTGTTGTTGAAGTCCCTTTATCATTTAACCTTTTTTGAAAAATTTCTCCTTTTCTTAAAAACGGCTCCTCCTCAGCAACTCTTTGTATGTGACCAAAGAGTAATTCATTACAAAAATATTATATACACCTGTTTCAGAGAACAATAAATAATCGGTCATATTTGTTTCCATAAATTGTTAATCTATTGTTCCAGATTACAAAAGTCAATGAGTTCATTAAAATTAAAGCTTCTCACTGTAAAAACATCTTTTTCCAATGCACTAAAAGGATTTTAGCACTTATATCTCCTCTGCAAAACATGCTTAGGGCACCTGATTAAGAAATTCCAGATGGAAACACAAAATGGACAAGTTAGTGATGGAAAGTACACTACTTTTAAATTCCTAACTTAAACAGCAAAAGACCAAGGAAATATAATCATGTTATGAATGCTTAGATAATAGAACATTAGCAATGTTGTGAACTCTCATAATTCTATCACTTTTGCTCTTTTTTTTAACCTCAGACCACAAGCAAGCTCTCTGAACTGAAGATGAATGAGACAATTTCTGGTTTTGATTTCATATGGAGAAAAAAAAAATTTTTTTTCCCCTGACTTCTTGTTTTCAAAGAGACTGAGTTCCTGGCTGTGCTCCTGAATGGGTCAAGGCAATCCCTGTGTTCCTGCTCCTCAAATCCACCACACTGGAGGACCTAGGGATTGCACTGCCATTGCCACCAGGTCTGAGAAGTAAGGTTTCCTTGGTATGCGAAGTAGTATGCACAAGGGCAAAAACAATACATAGCCAGGTCTCATAGCTTCCAATAAATAATGGTCCACACTCAGACAGACCTAGGAAGGTCTCCAGGACCAAATAACCTATGTGTAGTCAAACAAGCACAGACCTCTGGCTTGGAAATCAATAATAAGAGGAACTACTGGGGGGGGGGGAAGTATAATTCAATAAAATTAGAAGTATTTTGTGAGTTCATACATAATTTTGATTTGGTTCTGCTCAGCAGTGGTTTTATCAGGAGCTAAAAAGAGGAGGTCACTGCTGTGATGTAGCACAGCTAAGGAAGGTAGATGAAGGGAGAAAAACCACACTCTATTCAGAGACTTGCATTCAGCTTTCTGTTTTGTGACAGCAAAACATTTGTACTTCTTACCACCCTACTAGCCAGTCTGTATTTTCTGAAAAAGTCCTGTGTAAAATGCATTGAATTTCTCAAGCATTTATTCTTGCCTTTCTTTTATAATAGTTGAAAGACTCACTGTAACTTGGAGAAGGCATTTAATAATTGACTTTATTTTTTTCAGTCACAGAAAATAGAACTTTTCTTTAAAATATAGATTAAAACCTCTCAATTCGGTATCATAAAAAGTGAATTAATTATACCACACTAAATTGCAGAAGGTCATGCTGACATCTGGTGGCCTTTCACAGATACTAAAATTGCTTCCAGCAGTTTCAGCAAATAATTCATGCAAGACAGTAACAATATCAAAATGACACTGTGGTTGTGTTTTTATCTGCACACATTTAGCAGGTATTATTCAAGGCCTGAGTTAAGAGATAATGAGTCCAATCCTTATAACCATGCTGAAGTACAGCCTTTTAATTAGCTGCCATGTTAAGTCACATTTGATGCTGCCCTGGCTGCAGGCATCAGAAAGCCACAAGCTGTCATAAACAGCAATTAGGGATGCCAGAGCTGTCACAACAACTCTGCAACTGCTCTGGGAGTTATCAGGAAATTTCACAGTGACACATTACATTAAACAGCACTGCAAGCAGCGGGATTAAAACCATCTTATTATTGCTGTTGGGGGATCTAGTAGATCTAATATGGATCAGGACTCCATCACAGAAGGCACTACACAAACCATAAAAAGGGTGGACCCACCCATAGTAGACTATAGTCTAATTATAAAACAGGGAACGATCAACAGATTGAAGGTGCTACAGACCAACACATCAGAGTCCAGCCTCTGAGATGTTATTAAATAAGAACTTTAAAAAAAAAGAAAAAAACAAAAAGAAAAAACCAAACCAACCAACGAACCAACCAAACAAAAAAAAACCCACAAAACAAACCTGTGGCAGTTTAATAGTGAAAAACTCTGAGGAGGAATTATCTCCTTCCTGTTAAGACAGTATATATTTTGAGGGGATCTTTATCTCAGGTTCATCTATGGAAGGCATTTAACATGAGAAGACGATCCCCTAAATCAAGTACAGCAAAGGTCTTGGAAAAAACACAGTACCACTACTGCTGCTTAGAAAGGAAAGAAAATATTACCTTTTCCCCCCTGAAAAAAAAGGATTCTGTACTTTCACACTCACCATTGGGGAGAAGTCTGCTATAATGTTTCTATGGCTCTAGATGTCTCTGGTTAGAGAGGGTGAGATAAGTGATCTGATCCACACCTCCATGCACCAAACACAAAAAGAGAACCAAATGAGCCTCTGCTGTTAAGTGTAATCAAGAATTTCACTTTAAATCAAGAGAAAAAAATTCTGTCAGCAAAGATTTTCCTGTCAGTTCCCAAGCTGCTGACTCTATCACAAGAAATCATCAGGAACTGGGCTCTCCATCACAGAGAACCAAATCTACCAGAAATTGTATTAATCAATTATATAAACTTAATTCTGAATCTGCCCAAGAGGAACACACAGTTCCCACAGAAAGGCAATTCTGAAGGGCATTTCATAATGTTTAAACTCTTTGTTTCTTTCGTGACATCTTTGTTAATTTAATTTTCTCTGCTGCAATGTTGTAAGATTAATGGTGAGGTAGTTTACCTATGGTTTATGGGCTCCATCTACAGTATGACCTGAATAATTCATTCAGTTTGCATCCTACCAGCTACCAGACCCTTTCCCCACATCTTTCAGATGCAGACAGAAAGCAGACAATAACCTGAGTAATTTTTTGCCATAGTCCAGCATTCATGTCTTGAAGCCTGACATCTTGTGGTTCTTATTCATATGATCAAAATGAAAGCACCTTCTGACTGCAAAACCCAACAGCCATGAACACTTGGCTGCTGCAAGTCCATTGCATGAAGGGGTACAAATACTTTTTGGTAGTCCAACCAAAAGTCCTGCTCACTGCTTTGCTGCTTCTATCCAGATTCCTGAGTTCCACCATCTCATGATAAAAAGGTGCCAGAAGATGTGGCCAACTGGGAGAAGACGTGAGGGCAGGTTTGTTTGAGAGGGCAGGTTTGGGCAGCGAGATGCAGACAAGGAAAGGAACTGAAGGACCTGAGATAAGAGACAGGCTCAGGAGCCTATTTTGTTAGGGATCCTGGTCCATAAAGGAGCTGCAATTGGTCACAGGAGTGATCAAGGAACTTGTTTTTGAAGGAGTAAAAAAATCTTCAGGCACAGAAGTCCACCAAAAACAGAGCCGTGGCACTGAAAGGAAAATATAATCTGGATGTAAACAACTAGATTCTTAACGTGTATGGAAGAGAAGCCTTCTAAGTAGATGCTGATGATCTTGCAGAATATGACTGCATATTACGATTGCCCTGCAGGCAAATGACCAGTCACAGTTCTTAAGCTGAAATAAAAAATATTGATGGAATTTTCTTACGGCAATCACCCACTGAAACAAACACATTAGGCTAATGACCTGAAACCAATAAAATATCCCAGTTGGTCCATCAAAATCAAAACAATGTTTATGAATTATCTGACAGCCTATTTCATGTTACCATGAAGAACCTGCACCTACTTGCAAATTTAGTTCATCTTTGCTTCTTACTGATCTATTGGTTTTGAAAATCTTACAGTTTTCACACTTACCCAGTAGATACTTATAATAAAGTTATGTGATCGCCAATATAGAACTATTTCTAAGGGGAATTTTTTAAAACAAACATGACGTATTTTTAAGGACTTATAAGAAAATCTTTGTGGCACATTCATATGAAGTATCTACTTGTTAACTAGTATAGTTCACTGGTTGTACACTTAGGAGCCAGAGAATCAATTTATTATCACTAGTGTTAAATTCAAAGGTGTAGTGTGTTTGAAAAATGACCATGTTTTATTCATGTCCTAGTCTGCTAAACCAGCAAAGCTATCAGCATTGGTGAAAGCCTAAATCATAGTAGAAAAATTGTGAAGATTTGTAATCATTGAGGAATACATTCATCATTTTCAATATTAATATAAAATCAGCAAGTCTCCAACAAACTGCAGTGTAGCAGAAACAAAAAAAAATAAAACTGGGAGAACTTCACAATCACAACCATATTCAAAAAAAGTCTGAAATAAGTGTTCGC